>NW_027415454.1:0-9759 GCF_964106895.1 Numenius arquata | reverse complement strand
GGGGGGAATTTTATCTCTTTTTTTGTCTTTTCAAGTTTTTTAAAAAATACAATAAAAATTCCCTCTTTTTTACCTCCCCCCGCCCCTCCCCCCGCCGTGTGCGCCCTCCCCCCCTCCCCCCCCCCCCCCGGCACCGAAACACCGCCCCCCCCCCCGCCCCCCCCCAACTTAAAACCCTACTTAAAACCAACTTAAAAAATAAAATTAATTAAAATAAAAAATAAAAAATAAAATAAATCTGTGTTCTGCTCTGTGGGGGGAGGGGGGGGGCACCCCCCACCCCCCCCAAATAATCTATAAGTGGGTGGGGGGGTGGGGTGGGGGGGGTGGGGTGTCACCACTCCTCGCCCACCTCCCCCCCCCCCCCCGAGTCCGTTCTGCTCTTCATCCTCTTCATCACCTTCCTCGGGGGGTCTCCCGGGGGGCTGCTGGGGGGGGGTGAGGTGGGGGGGGACGACACGGGGGTGGTGACGTCCCCCCCCCCCCCGTCGTCGTCGTCGTTGTCGTCGTCGTCATCTTCCTCGTCGTCGTCGTCATCATCCTCCTCCTCGGGGGTGAGGTCGAAGCGGAAGCGGTGGGGGGGTTGGTCGGGGGGGGCGGCGGGGGGGGGCGAGGGGCTGTGGGGGACGCGGCTGTGGTACCAGTCCCGGTTCTCCTCCAGCGTCTCCAGCATCTCCTGGGCGTCGGGGTGCACCAGGTCGGCCCAGGTCTCCCACAGAGGGTGCACGATGTAGTCGATGAAGCCCACCTTGATGGAGTAGGGAGGGGGGGTGTGGGGGGGTGGGGTGTGTCACATGACTGAGTGTCACCCCCCCCCACCCCACCCCTCGGGGACATCGGGGGTCCCCTGGTATCAGCTGGTACCCGAGGATGTGGTGGTAGGGACACCTTGTTCCCATGGGATGGTCGTGATCGGGGACATCATGGTGGCACCAAAGGATCTTTCCCCATGGGATGCCCGGTTGGGGACATCATGGTGGCACCAAGGGTCCTTGTCCCCATGGGATGCCCGGTTGGGGACATCATGGTGGCACCAAGGGTCCTTGTCCCCATGGGTCACCCACTTGCAGACATCATGGTGGCACCAAGGGTCCTTGTCCCCATGGGTCACCCACTCGCAGACATCACGGTGGCACCATGGTGGTCTCTGCCCCCATGGGATGCCCAGTTGGGGACACCATGGTGGCACCATGGTGGTCTCTATCCCCATGGGATGCCCACTTGGGGACATCAAGGTGGTACTGTGGGTCCCTCTCCCCATGGGATGCCCGGTTGGGGACACCATGTTGGCACCATGGTGGTCTCTGTTCCCATGGGATGCCCACTTGGGGACATCAAGGTGGTACTGTGGGTCCCTCTCCCCATGGGATGCCCGGTTGGGGACATCATGGTGGCACCATGGTGGTCCCTGTCCCCATGGGATGCCCGGTTGGGGACACCATGGTGGCACCATGGTGGTCTCTATCCCCATGGGATGCCCACTTGGGGACATCAAGGTGGTACTGTGGGTCCCTCTCCCCATGGGATGCCCGGTTGGGGACATCATGGTGGCACCATGGTGGTCTCTGTCCCCATGGGATGCCCAGTGGGGGACATCATGGTGGCACCATGGTGGTCTCTGTCCCCATGGGATGCCCAGCGGGGGACATCAGGGAGGCACCAAAGGTCCCTGTCCCCATGACATGCCTGTGCTCAGGGACACCTAGTCATGGCCATCATGGTGGCACCAAGGGTCTCTGTCCCCATGGGATTCCTGGTTGGGGACATAAGGGTGGCACCAAGGGTCTCTGTCCCCATGGGATGCCCATGGTTGGGGACACCTACTCATGGCCATTGTGGTGGCACTTGGACTCCTTGTCCCCACGGGATGCCCATGCTCGGGGACACCCAACTGGGACCATCACGGAACCACCCTGGGCTCCCTGTCCCCATGCACCATCTCTGCACGAGGCCACCAGTTGGGTCCTCCCCTTTCCCCCGGTGTCCCCCTCATCACCCCGATGTCCCCCGAGGCCACCGGGGTGTCCCCGTACCTGGGACTTCTCCACGGAGGCGGTGTGCTTGTCGCACATGGGGCTGATCTCCATGCCGCGCTCCCGTTCCCGGTCACCCTGCCGGAAGAACTCCTCCATGATGCGCTCCGTCCACTGCCGGTAGAGCGCCAACGGCTTCGTGGGGTTGCTCAGGTCCGCGCAGTGCACCATGTTCCGCAGGACCTGCCGAGGGCATGCGCCTTCCCGTCACCCGCCGTGGTGGCACCGACAGAGTCCCGCCTGGCCAACCCATGGTGGCACCACCGGAGACCCACCTGCTCAACCCATGGTGGCACCAAGGGCAAGTTCTACCTGGCCAACCCATGGTGGCACCACCAGAGACACACCTGCTCAACCCATGGTGGCACCAAGGGCAAGTTCTACCTGGCCAACCCATGGTGGCACCACCGGAGACCCACCTGCTCAACCCATGGTGGCACCAAGGGCAAGTTCTACCTGGCCAACCCATGGTGGCACCACTGGAGTCCCACCTGCTCAACCCATGGTGGCACCACCGGAGACCCACCTGCTCAACCCATGGTGGCACCAAGGGCAAGTTCTACCTGGCCAACCCATGCTGGCACCAAGAGAGTCTTGCCTGACCAACTTGGGTTCCACCAAGGGCAAGTTCTACCTGGCCAACCCATGGTGGCACCACTGGAATCTCACCTGGCCAACCCATGCTGGCACCAAGGACACGTCCAGCCTGCCCTTGATATGCGCCCCTCACCCATGGCAGGGTTGGGGGGACCCATTGCAGGGTGGGGGGACCCCTCCTGGGGTTGGTGGGACCCATCATGGGGTGGTGGGACCCATGGCGTGGTTGGGGGACCCTTCATGGTGTGGCGGGACCCATCACAGGGTGGGGGCTGAGGACGGTGACATTGATGGGGGGTGAGTGGCAGGGGGGTGGACCGGGTGACCTTTGAAGCTCCCTCCCACCCCACCCATGACACCCCCCCCCCCCATCAGACCCCCCCACCCCACCCCCGGAGACCTGGATCCTGTCCGTGTAGTTGTCCAGCAGCAACACCCCGGAACTCGTCACCTTCTTGGTCTCCACCATCGTCTTCAGGTCGGCCAAGAGGCTCATGTGCTTGGACATATCGGTGGCCAAGACCTGAAGAAGACCACGGAACGGAGGGGTCCCCCACTTCAGGTTTGGCGAGGGGGGAGGGGTGGAGGGGGGTGTCCCCGTCCCCTGGGGGGGGTTGTCCCACCATGTCGATGACCATCTTGCGCAGGGTCTGGCGCTGGCGCCTGCTGAGGTTCTGGAAGATGTCGCAGTTCTCCTCCTGCAGGAGCTTGAAGCCCACGGCCAAGTGGTGGTTCTCCAGCACCGACTCATCGTTGTACATCAGCGCCAGCTCCGAGTCTGGGGCGGGGACACACACACGCACGCACACGCTAAGGACACGCGTGTGCAAGGTGGAGGAGGGGGTGGGGAGGGTGAGGTGTGGGGGTGAGGTGGGGAGGGGGGGGGAAGGGCGGGGATGGAGGGTGCACATGTGTGTGAGGAGGGTGTGGGCAAGGGGACACGCGTGTGCAAGGTGACATGCACGTGTAAGGTGATGTGTGGGCAATGGGACACGCGTGGGCAAGGTGACACGCATGTGCAAGGTGATATGCATGTGTAAGGCGACGTGTGGGCAAGGGGACACGTGTGTGCAAGGTGACATGCATGTGTAAGGCGACGTGTGGGCAAGGGGACACGCGTGGGCAAGGTGACATGTGTGTGCAAGGTGACATACATGTGCAAGGCGGCATGTGTGTGCAAGGTGACATGTGTGCAAGGTGACATGTGTGCAAGCTGACATACGGGTACAAGACAGTGCACACATGCAAGATGATGTGTCTGTGTAAGGTGACATACATGTGCACGGTGACATACGGGTGCAAGATGCCAGGTGTGTCCAAGGCGACATGCCAGTGCAAGGCGACATACGTGTGCAAGATGATGTGTGTGTGTGCAAGATGACGTGTGTGTTCAAGGTGACATGTGTGCACACGCAGGATAGGGTGTGCCTGCAGGGCAGCTCATGCAAGACACATGCAAGAAGCCACGCGTGTGTGAGAGGAGACGTGTGCAGGAGGCCACATGCATGTGCAGAGGCCACACGTGTGTGAAGGAGGCCATGAGTGTGGAGGCCACACATATGCAGGAGGCCACACGTGTGTGCAGGAGGCCATGTGTGTGGAGGTCACGCGTGTGCAGGAGGAGACATATGTGCAAGAGGCCACACGCGTGTGCAGGAGGCCACGCGTGTGCGAGGCGGGCCGCGGTTGGGTGCTCACTGGTGTTGATGAGGAACTGGTTGGAGACCCCAGGGTGGTCCACGTCGTGGATGGCAGCAGCGAAGAGGGCGGCCAAGATCTCCAGGTCGGTGAACACGGCCTGCGGTACCGCCCCAACATGGGTCCCACCGCCCCAACATGGGTGCCCTCACCCTAATATGGGTCCCACCGCCCCATGGTAGGTCCTCCCACTCCACCATGGGTCCTATCAACCCATGAAGGGTCTCACCACCCCATGGCGGGGCCCATCCCAGGTACCACCATCCCACCATGGATCCCACCACCCCACCACAGGTCCTCCCTCCCCATGGTAGGTCCCCCCACCCCACCACAGGTCCCGCCACCCCATGATGGGTCCCACCACGGGTTCCACCACCCCACCAGAGGTCCCACCATCCTATGGTAGGTCCCACCACCCCATGATGGGTCCCACCATGGGTCCCACCACCCCACCATGGGTCCTATCAACCCATGAATGGTCCCACCACCCCATGATGGGTCCCACCACAGGTTCCACCACCCCACCAGAGGTCCCACCATCCTATGGTAGGTCCCACCACCCCATGATGGGTCCCACCATGGGTCCCACCACCCCACCATGGGTCCTATCAACCCATGAATGGTCCCACCACCCCATGATGGGTCCCACCACAGGTTCCGCCACCCCACCAGAGGTCCCACCATCCTATGGTAGGTCCCATCACCCCACGATGGGTCCCATCACCCCATGACGGGTCCCACCGTGGTTCCACCCATCCCACCAGAGGTCCCACCACCCCACAACGGGTCCCACCACCCCATGGTAGCTTCCACCACCCCATGATGGGTCCCACTATAGGTTCCACCACCCCACCAAGGCTCCCACCACAGATCTCACCACCCCATTACAAGTCCCACCACCCCACGATGGGTCCCACCACCCCATGACGGGTCCCACCACCCCACGACGGGTCCCACCATGGTTCCCCCCATCCCACCAGAGGTCTCACCATCCTATGGTAGGTTCCACCACCCATGATGGGTCCTACCACAGGTCCCACCACCCCACCAAGAGTCCCACCACGGGTTCCATCACCCCACCAGAGGTCCCACCATCCTACGGTAGGTCCTACCACGGGTTCTACCACCCCACCAGAGGTCCCACCACCCCATGGTAGGTCCCACCACCCTACGATGGGTCCCCCCCACCCCGCCACGGGCCAGGGGCTCACGTCGAGGGCGGGGGTGGCCAGCAGGACGTGGGTGGACTGCATGACGTCAGCAGCATGCAGGCTGTTGTGGTAGGCCACGTCGGCGTGGTAGTGGTCCTCCAAGGTCAAGGTGTAGGTCAGCAGCGTCTCCACCGGGATCTTGAAGGTCTTCACCAGCTCCCGCTCCTGCGCCGGGGAGGGGGGGGACAGGACATGGCAGGGGGGGGGATCAGACCCCCCCAACACCCCAGAGGACCCAGGCACCCGGGTTGGGGAGTTGGGGTGGGATGGGGGGGCGGGGGGGGGGGGTTGGGGGGGCTTGGGATGGGTATTAGGGGGTTTGGGGGGGGGGATTAGGGGGGTGTGTGGTGGAGATGGGGGTTTGGGGGGGTTGGGATGGGGATGAGGGGGGGTTTGGGGGGGTTATGGTGGAGATGGGGGGGTTTGGGGGGGGTTGGGATGGGGGTTTGGAGGGGGATTAGGGGGGTTGTGGTGGAGATGGGGGGGTTTGGGGGGGATAGGGGGGCTGGGGGGGGATGGGAGGGGTGGGGAGGGGATTGGGGGGCTTGGGGGGGGGTAGGGGAGAGTTGGGGTGAGGATGAGGGGAGTTTGGGGGGGTGACTGGGGGTTTTGGGGGGACTGAGGGGGTTAGAGTAGGGCTGGGGGGGTTGGGGTGGAATTGGGGGGGGCCGGGGAGGGTGGGGGATTTTGGGGGGGGGTGTTGAGGGTTTTTTGGGGTGTGCTGGGGGGGTTGGGGTGGGACCGGGGGGAGTTGGGATGGGGAGGGGGAATGGGGAGAGTTGGGGTGAGGATGAAGGGGATTTGGGGAGGCTGGAGGGGTTTGGGGGGTGAGGGGGGGATTTGGGGGGGCTGGAGGATTTTGGGGGGGGGGCTGAGGGTTTTTGGGGTGTGCTGGGGGGGGTTGGGGTGGGACCGGGGGGAGTTGGGATGGGGAGGGGGAATGGGGAGAGTTGGGGTGAGGATGAAGGGGATTTGGTGGGGGGGTGGCTGGAGGGGTTTGGGGGGCGAGGGGGGGATTTGGGGGGGCTAGAGGATTTTGGGGGGGGGGGGTGAGGGTTTTTGGGGTGTGCTGGGACCGGGGGGAGCTGGGATGGGGAGGGGGAATGGGGAGAGTTGGGGTGAGGATGAAGGGGATTTGGGGAGGCTGGAGGGGTTTGGGGGGGATGGAGGGGTTTGGAGGGCAATGGGGGGGTTTGGGGAGTGATGGGGGGGGTTTGGGGGGGCTGGGGGATTTTGGGGGGGGGGGCTGAGGGTTTTTGGGGGGTGCTGGGGGGGTTGGGGTGGGACCGGGGGGAGTTGGGATGGGGAGGGGGAATGGGGAGAGTTGGGGTGAGGATGAAGGGGATTTGGGGAGGCTGGAGGGGTTTGGGGGGCGAGGGGGGGATTTGGGGGGGCTGGAGGATTTTGGGGGGGGGGAGTGAGGGTTTTTGGGGTGTGCTGGGACCGGGGGGAGCTGGGATGGGGAGGGGGAATGGGGAGAGTTGGGGTGAGGATGAAGGGGATTTGGTGGGGGGGTGGCTGGAGGGGTTTGGGGGGCGATGGGGGGGGTTGGGGGTTCTGGGGGATTTTGGGGGGGTCTGGGGGGGTTTCCGGGGGGGGGAGGTGACGTGTGTGTGTGCGTGTACCTGGAATATGGTGTACATGATGCAGCTGAGCGAGCGGTTGTTGGAGTACTCGGAGACGCGGAAGATGTTGAGCCCCCACTTGTTGAGGTTGTCGAGCTCCTTGAGGGGGGGTGGGGGTGTGTGGGTACAGCACGCACCCCCACAAACCCCCCCAATAACCCCATTAACCCCCCCTCCCCCCCCAAAATCCCAGTGACCCCCATCACCTTGCCCAGCAGCTCCTCCCGGTCGGTTTTGACCCCAAAACGGGGGACGCTGGAGCCGTCGGGGCTGGAGCCGGGGGGCAGCTTCTTCACCCCACTGATCTGCCCCATGGGGGGGGTGGCGGGGGGGGGTTGCCGCCGCTTCTTCTCCCGCTCCTTGGGACCGGGGGCTGGGATCTCCACCTCGTGCTGCTTGTCTTTGGTTGGGGGGGGGGAACACGACGACGACACACGGAGAGGGGTCAGGGGGACACACGTGTGGGGGGACGGGACGCGTGTGCGGGGGCTGCGTGTGCTGGGGGGGGGAAACGACCCATCCCGGGCTGCCGGCTGGGGGGGTGGGGGTGGGTGTCCTTGGGGGACTAGTGGGGTCCCTGGGGGGTCTGGGAGGGGTCCCTAAGGACCCCCGAGGGTCTAATGATGGTCCCCAGGGGTCTGGTGGGGGTCCCTGGGGGTCTGGGGAGGATTCTTGAGGGTCCCTGGGGGGTTCTGGGGGACTGGTGGGGTCCCTTGGGGGTCTGGGAGGGGTCTCTAGGGGTCCCTAGGGGTCTAATGGGGTCCCTGGGGGTCTCGTGGGGGCTCTTGAGGGTCCCTGGGGGTCCCTGGGGGTCTCAGGGGGACCAGTGGGGGTCCCTGGGGGGTCTGGGAGGGGTTTCTAGGGGTCCCCGGAGGTCTAATGATGGTCCCCAGGGGTCTGGTGGGGTCCCTGGGGGTCTGGGGAGGGCTCTTGAGGGTCCCTGGGGGTCCCTGAGGATCCCAGGGGGATTAGTGGGGGTCCTTGGGAACTCCTGGGGTCCCTCGGGTCCCTAGGAGCCTGGTGGGGGTCCCAGGTGGTCCTGGGGGGTCCCAGGGAGCCCTGGGGGGTCCCAGGGGGATTAGTGAGGGTCCTTGGGGACTCCTGGGGTCCCTCAGGTCCCTGGGGGTCTGGTGGGGGTCCCAGGGGGTCCCCGGGGGTCTGGTGGGAGTTCTTGAGGGTCCCTGGGTGTCCCTGGGGTGGTGGTGGTGGTCCTTGGGGGGGGTCCCTGGAAGTCCTAGGGGGATTAGTGGGGGTCCCTGGGGGACTGGTGGGGGTCCTTGGGTTCCTTGGGGGTCCCCAGGGGTCTGGTGGGGGTCCCTGTGGGACTAGTGGGGGTCGTTGGGGACTCCTGGGGTCCCTCGGGTCCCCAGGGGCCTGGTGGGGTCCCACGGGGTCCTGGGGGGTCCCGGGGTGTCTGGTGGGGGTCCTTGGGGACTCCTGGGGTCCCTCAGGTCCCTTGGGGTCTGGTGGGGTCCCTGAGGTTCTGGTGGGGGTTCTTCAGGGTCCCTGGGGTGGTGGCGGTGGTCCTCGGGGGGGGTCCCTGGAGGTCCTAGGGGGTCTGGTGGGGGTCCCTGGGGGGGGTCAGCAGCATCCCAGGGTGTCCCCAGGGGTCTGGCAGAGGTCCCAGGGGGTCCTTGGGGACTCCTGGGATCCCTCGGGTCCCTAGGGGTCTGGTGGGGGGTCCCAGGGGGTCCCGGGGGGTCTGGTGGGGGTCCCAGGGGGTCTAGTGGGGGTCCTGGGGGTCCCCAGGGGGGGGGCTCACCGAGGAAGGTGCTGGAGATGTACTCGGAGACCTGGTTGCCGGAGCGGCTCATCTCGGAGAGGTGGGTCAGCTCCCGGTTCAGCATCCTCTTGAACTGGGGGGGGGAGGAACGGGACCCAGTCGGAGGTGGGGGGGGGTCAGGGACGGACCCCACATTGTCCCCCTCCTCTGGGACACACCCCACCACCCCCCCTACACACACATCACCCCTCCCCCCCCCCCGCGTTGCCCCCCATCTCTGGGACCTCCGACCCCTGGAGAGGGATGAACGCTCCAATGTCCCCCCACGATGGGGGACGGGGGGGGTCACAGCCTGGCCCCAGGGGACAGGGATGGGGACGGGGATGGGAATGGGGACAAGGATGGGGACAGGGGATGGGAAGGGGGTGGTGACGGACAAGAAGGGGATGAGGAAGGGGACAGGGATGGGGACAAGGACATGGGATGGGGACAGGGGATGGGATGGAGATGGGAATGGGATGGGAATGGGGACAAAGATGGGGACAAGGACAAGGATGGGGACAGGGGACGGGAAGGGGGTGGTGATGGACAAGAAGGGGATGAGGAAGGGGACAGGGATGGGGACAGCTGGGGATGGGAATGGGATGGGAACGGGGACAAGGAAGGGGACAGGGATGGGGACGGGGATGGGAATGGGGACAAGGATGGGGACAGGGGATGGGAAGGGGGTGGTGACGGACAAGAAGGGGATGAGGAAGGGGACAGGGATGGGGACAAGGACATGGGATGGGGACAGGGGATGGGATGGAGATGGGAATGGGATGGGAATGGGGACAAAGATGGGGACAAGGACAAGGATGGGGACAGGGGAC
>NW_027415453.1:0-13963 GCF_964106895.1 Numenius arquata | reverse complement strand
CCCGCAGCGCTCCAAGATGGCGGCGGGCGGCGGCGGCTCGCCGGTCCCGGGGCTCCCCCCGCCCGAGGCCGCTTCCCCGCCCGCCCTCCCCGGGGCCCGGCCCGCCTGCCCCCCGCCGCCCCACCCCGTACCCGCACCCCTTTACGGGGACCCCCTTTCGAGCTCCGCCGGAGGAGGAGGAGGAGGAGGAGGAGGAACCGCCGACCCCGCGCTCCGCGCCCTCCTGGGCCTGGCCGGCGGCCTGCGGCGGCTGCGGGCCTTGCTCGGCGCCTCCCGCGGACGGCGGCGGACGGTGAGGGGAGATGGAGGGGGGGGGGAGGAAATGGGGGGGTTGGGGGGGGGTGAGGGGGCGGTTAGGGGGCCCTGAGGGGGTGGGGGGCGGTTTGGGGCACCTTGGGGGGTTGGGGGGGGGGGGATGAGGGGGTTGGGGGGGCAGTTGGGGGGCTGTGAGGGGCTGGGCGGCCCTGAGGGGCTGGGGGGGGCACTAGAGGGGCCCTGAGGGGCTGGGGGGGGCGGTTTGGGGGCGGTTAGGGGGGTTGGGGGGGGATGAGGGGTTTGGGGGGGCAGTTGGGGGGCTGTGAGAGGCTGGGGGGCCCTGAGAGGCTTTGGGGGGGGTGAGGGGGCGGTTAGGGGGGCCCTGAGGGGGTGGGGGGGGCACTTAGAGGGGCCCTGAGGGGGTGGGGGAGGATGAGGCGTTTGGGGGGGTTGAGGGGGGCAGTTGGGGGGCTGGGGGGGTCCTGAGGGGCTGGGGGGGCGGTTTGGGGGCGCCTTGGGGGTTGGGGGGGGGGGATGAGGGGTTTGGGGGGGTTGGGGGGGCACTTAGAGGGGCCCTGAGGGGCTGGGGGGGGCGGTTTGGGGGCGCCTTGGGGGGTTGGGGGAGGATGAGGCGTTTGGGGGGGTTGAGGGGGGCAGTTGGGGGGCTGGGGGGTCCTGAGGGGGTGGGGGGGGGCGGTTTGGGGGCGCCTTGGGGGGTTGGGGGGGGGGATGAGGGGGTTGGGGGGGAAGTTGGGGGGCTGTGAGGGGCTGGGGGGCCCTGAGAGGCTTTGGGGGGGGTGAGGGGGCGGTTAGGGGGGCCCTGAGGGGCTGGGGGGGGGCACTTAGAGGGGCCCTGAGGGGGTGGGGGGGCGGTTTGGGGGCGCCTTGGGGGGTTGGGGGGGGGGATGAGGGGGTTGGGGGGGCAGTTGGGGGGCTGTGAGGGGCTGGGGGGCCCTGAGAGGCTTTGGGGGGGGTGAGGGGGCGGTTAGGGGGGCCCTGAGGGGCTGGGGGGGGGCACTTAGAGGGGCCCTGAGGGGGTGGGGGGGGCGGTTTGGGGCGCCTTGGGGGGTTGGGGGGGGAATGATGGGCTTGGGGGGGTTGGGGGGGGCAGTTGGGGGGCTGTGAGAGGCTGGGGGGCCCTGAGAGGCTTTGGGGGGGGTGAGGGGGCGGTTAGGGGGGCCCTGAGGGGCTGGGGGGGCTGGGGGGGGCACTTAGAGGGGCCCTGAGGGGGTGGGGGGGGCGGTTTGGGGGCGCCTTGGGATGAGGGGTTTGGGGGGGTTGGGGGGGCAGTTGGGGGCTGGGGGGGTCCTGAGGGGCTGGGGGGGGGCGGTTTGGGGGGCGCCTTGGGGGGTTGGGGGGGGGGGATGAGGGGTTTGGGGGGGGCAGTTGGGGGGCTGTGAGAGGCTGGGGGCCCTGAGAGGCTTTGGGGGGGGTGAGGGGGCGGTTTAGGGGGCCCTGAGGGGCTGGGGGGGCTGGGGGGGGCACTTAGAGGGGCCCTGAGGGGGTGGGGGGGGGCGGTTTGGGGGCGCCTTGGGGGGTTGGGGGGGGGGATGAGGGGGTTGGGGAGGAGTTGGGGGGCAGTTGGGGCTGTGAGGGGCTGGGGGGGGCGGTTTGGGGGCGGTTAGGGGGGTTGGGGGGGGGATGAGGGGTTTGGGGGGGGCAGTTGGGGGGCTGTGAGGGGCTGGGGGGGTCCTGAGGGGTTGGGGGGGGCGGTTTGGGGGCGCCTTGGGGAGGGATGAGGGGTTTGGGGGGTTGGGGGGGGCAGTTGGGGGGCTGTGAGGGGCTGGGGGGGTCCTGAGGGGCTGGGGGGGGCGGTTTGGGGGCGCCTTGGGGGGTTGGGGGGGGAATGATGGGCTTGGGGGGGTTGGGGGGGGCAGTTGGGGGGCTGTGAGGGGCTGGGGGGGTCCTGAGGGGCTGGGGGGATGTTGGGGGGCCCTGAGAGACCTTGGGGGGCTGAAGGGGGCCCTGAGGGGCTGGGGGGGGGGCAGTTGGGGGGCCCTGAGGGGTTGGGGGGAGATGAGGGGGCAGGTGGGGGGGCCCTGAGAGGCCTGGGGGGCTGTGAGGGGTTGGGGGGGGGCAGTTGGGGGGCTGTGAAGGGTTTGGGGGCGGCCCTGAGGAGCCTGGGGGGGGGCTGTGAAGGGCATTGGGGGGTCCTGAGGGGTTTGGGGGGGGGTGGGGGGGCTGGGGGGGGAGCCTGAGGGGTTTGAGGGGGCCTTGGGGGGGTTGGGGGGGGGTCCTGAGGGGGTTGGGGGGGCTGTGAGGGGCTGGGGGGGCCCTGAGGGGCCTTAGGGGGGGCCTTGGAGGGGGGGGGAAGGGAATGTTGGGGGGTCCTGAGGGGCTTTGGGGGGGCCCTGAGGGGCCTGGGGGGGGGCTGTGAAGGGCATTGGGGGGGTCCTGAGGGGTTTGGGGGGGGGGTGAGGGGGCAGTTTGGGGGGGCTGTGAGGGGCTGGGGGTGCCCTGAGGGGCTCGGGGGGGGGGGATGAGGGGTTTGGGGGGGCCTTGTGGGGTCCTGAGGGGCCTTGGGGGGGTTGTGGGGGGAGGGGGGGAAGCCCTGAGGGGCCTGGGGGGGGGCCTTGAGGGGTTTGGGGGGGGGCAGTTGGGGGGCTGGGGGGCCCCTGAGGGGCTTTGGGGGGGCAGTTGGGGGGCTGGGAGGGGCTTTGGGGGGGCTGGGAGGGGCCGGGAGGGGTCAATGGGGGGCAGTTGTGGGGCTGGGGGGGTCCAGGGGGGGAATTATAGGGATCTGCTGGCTGCGTCACGCGTGTCCCCTCCCTGTGTCACGCGTGTGCCCTGCGTCCCCTGCATTGTCACACGTGTCCCTCCCGTGTCACACGTGTCCCTTCCATGTAACACATATGCTCTGTTCCCTGCATCCTGTCACGCGTGTCCCTCCCGTGTCACGCGTGTGCCCTGCATCCCCTGCATTGTCACACGTGTCCCTCCCGTGTCACACGTGTCCCTTCCATGTAACACATATGCTCTGTTCCCTGCATCCTGTCACACGTGTCCCTCCCGTGTCACGCGTGTGCCCTGCGTCCCCTGCATTGTCACACGTGTCCCTCCCGTGTCACACGTGTCCCTTCCATGTAACACATATGCTCTGTTCCCTGCATCCTGTCACGCGTGTCCCTCCCGTGTCACGCGTGTGCCCTGCGTCCCCTGCATTGTCACACGTGTCCTTCCCGTGTCACACGTGTCCCTTCCATGTAACACATATGCTTTGTTCCCTGCATCCTGTCACGCGTGTCCCTCCCATGTCACACATGTCCCTTCCATGTAACACATATGCTCTGTTCCCTGCATCCTGTCACGCGTGTCCCTCCCATGTCACACGTGTCCCTTCCATGTAACACATATGCTCTGTTCCCTGCATCCTGTCACGCATGTCCCTCCCGTGTCACGCGTGTGCCCTGCGTCCCCTGCATTGTCACACGTGTCCCTCCCGTGTCACACGTGTCCCTTCCATGTAACACATATGCTCTGTTCCCTGCATCCTGTCACGCGTGTCCCTCCCGTGTCACGCGTGTGCCCTGCGTCCCCTCCCATGTCACACGTGTCCCTCCCGTGTCACACGTGTCCCTTCCATGTAACACATATGCTCTGTTCCCTGCATCCTGTCACACGTGTCCCTCCCGTGTCACGCGTGTGCCCTGCGTCCCCTGCATTGTCACACGTGTCCCTCCCGTGTCACACGTGTCCCTTCCATGTAACACATATGCTCTGTTCCCTGCATCCTGTCACGCGTGTCCCTCCCGTGTCACGCGTGTGCCCTGCGTCCCCTGCATTGTCACACGTGTCCTTCCCGTGTCACACGTGTCCCTTCCATGTAACACATATGCTTTGTTCCCTGCATCCTGTCACGCGTGTCCCTCCCATGTCACACATGTCCCTTCCATGTAACACATATGCTCTGTTCCCTGCATCCTGTCACGCGTGTCCCTCCCATGTCACACGTGTCCCTTCCATGTAACACATATGCTCTGTTCCCTGCATCCTGTCACGCGTGTCCCTCCCGTGTCACGCGTGTGCCCTGCGTCCCCTCCCATGTCACACGTGTCCCTCCCGTGTCACACGTGTCCCTTCCATGTAACACATATGCTCTGTTCCCTGCATCCTGTCACACGTGTCCCTCCCGTGTCACGCGTGTGCCCTGCGTCCCCTGCATTGTCACACGTGTCCCTCCCGTGTCACACGTGTCCCTTCCATGTAACACATATGCTCTGTTCCCTGCATCCTGTCACGCATGTCCCTCCCGTGTCACGCGTGTGCCCTGCGTCCCCTGCATTGTCACACGTGTCCCTCCCGTGTCACACGTGTCCCTTCCATGTAACACATATGCTCTGTTCCCTGCATCCTGTCACGCGTGTCCCTCCCGTGTCACGCGTGTGCCCTGTGTCCCTCCCATGTCACACGTGTCCCTCCCGTGTCACACGTGTCCCTTCCATGTAACACATATGCTCTGTTCCCTGCATCCTGTCACGCGTGTCCCTCCCGTGTCACGCGTGTGCCCTGTGTCCCTCCCATGTCACACGTGTCCCTCCCGTGTCACACGTGTCCCTTCCATGTAACACATATGCTCTGTTCCCTGCATCCTGTCACGCGTGTCCCTCCCGTGTCACGCGTGTGCCCTGTGTCCCTCCCATGTCACACGTGTCCCTCCCGTGTCACACGTGTCCCTTCCATGTAACACATATGCTCTGTTCCCTGCATCCTGTCACGCGTGTCTCTCCCGTGTCACACGTGTGCCCTGTGTTCCTCCCATGTCACACGTGTCCCTGCCATGTCACACGTGTCCCTTCCATGTAACACATATGCTCTGTTCCCTGCATCCTGTCACGCATGTGCTCTGTGTCCCTTGCATGTGTCGTGCGTGTCCCTCCCATGTCATACGTGTTCCCTGTGTCCCATGTCAAATCATACGTATCTTTCTCATGTCATCCATATCATGCAAGTCCCTTTTGTGTCACGCGTGTGCTCTGTGGTTCTGCTATGTCACACGTGTGCTCTGTGTCTCTCCTGTGTCACACATGTTCCTCCCATGTCACATGCGTGCTCTGTGTCCCCTGTATCATGTCATACTTGTTCTTCCCATGTTACGTGTGTCTCTTCCATGTCACACGTTTCCTGTGTCCCCTGCATCGTGTCACACGTTCCCTGTGTCCCTTGCGTTGTCATGCGTGTGCTTTCTGTGCCACGTGTGCCCTGTGTTCCCTGCCTCCTGTCACACGTGTCCCTCCCATGTCACGCATCCTGTGCGTCCTCTACATTGTCACGCGTATCTTTCTTGTGTCATACATGTGCCCTGTGTCCTGTGCATCGTGTCATGCGTGTCCCTCCCATGTCATACGTGTCCCCTGCAGCCTGTCATGTGTGTCTCTCCCGTGTCACACATATCCTTCCCATGTCATGCAAGTCCCATGTGTTCCCTGCTGCTGTCACACGTCCCTCTTGTGTCACACGTGTCCCTCCCATGTCACATGTGTGCCCTGTGTCCCCTGCATTGTCATACACGTCCCTCCTGTCACGCGTGTCCCCTGTGTCTTCTGTATTCTCTCACGTGTCCCGTATCACGTGTGTGCCTTGTGTTCCTTGTGTTATCACACATGTCCGTCCCATGTCACACGTGTTCCTTCCATCGTCACCTATGTCCGTCCTGTGTCACGCATTTGCCCTGTGTTCATTGCATGCTCTCATACGTGTCTTTCCTGTCACATGTATGTCTTGTATTCCTTCCATTATCATACATGTCTCTCACGTCATGTGTTCCCTCCATTGTCACACATGTTCCCTGTGTCTTCTGCATCATGTCACGCGTGTCCCTCCCATGTCATACATGTCTCCTGTGTCCCCTGCATCTTGTCGTGTGTGTTTCTCCCATGTCATACATGTTCTTCCCATGTCATGTGAGTCCCGTGTCCCCTGCATCCTGTCACACGTGTCCCTCCCGTGTCACACATGTCCCTCTTGTGTCACATGTGTGCCCTGTGTCCCCTGCATCCTCTCACATGTGTCTCTCATGACACACGTGTCTCCTGTGTTCCCTGCGTCCTGTCACGTGTGTGTACCTCCCATATCAAGCATGTCCTTCCCGTATCACGTGTGTCCCGTGTTCTCTGTATTACATCACGTGTGTTCTTTCTGTATTACACATGTTCCTCCCATGTTACATGTTCTCTGTGTTCTTGCGTCCTGTCACGTGTGTCCGTTCTGTATCACCGGTGTCCCTCCCGTGTCACACATGTGCTCTGGGTCCCTTGCGTCATATCACACGTGTCCCTCCCGTGTCACACACGTTCCTTGTGTCCCTTGCATCGTGGGATGTGTGTTCCTCTTGTGTCATGTGTGTTCCTCCCGTGTCATACAAGCCTTCTGTGTTCCCTGTATCGTGTCACGCGTGTCCTTCCCGTGTCACGCGTGTCCTTCCCGTGTCACGCGTGTCCTTCCCGTGTCACGCGTGTCCTTCCCGTGTCACCCGTGTCCCCATCCTCGGTGTCACGCGTGTCCCTGGGGGGTCACGTGACCTGCGTCCCCGCCTTCTTACGCGTGTTCCCACCCCGTCACGTATGTCCCTTTGTCGTCATGCGTGTCACGTGGCTGCGGGTCACGTGACACAACCCCCCCGCCCCTGCCCCCACCATTAAGGGGCGGGGCTTGTCCTAGGGGGGCGGGGCTTGTCCTAGGGGGCGGGGCTTGTCGGGGGGGCAGGGCTTGCCCGAGGGGGCGGAGCTTGTCAGAGGGGGCGGAGCTTAATCAGGAAGAGTCTAAATAAGGGGGGGATGTGTATGTGCTTAATTAAAAAGGGCTTAAATGAGGGGAGGGGCTTTAGGGGCGGGGCTAAGGTGGGTGTGGCCGGGAGTGGGCGGTGCCAAGGTGGGTGTGGCCGGAAGTGGGCGTGGCTAACGCTGTTTTTATCTCTCCCCCCCCTCCCCGCAGGAGGAATTTCGAGGTTTTCTCCCCGAAGAGGTGGCGACGGCCGACCCCCCCCGGCGCTCACAGAGGGGTCAGTGTGTCCCCCCCCCCCCCCCCGATGTGTGGGTCTCCTTGGGGAGGGGGGCGGGGGGGGCACTCAGACCCCTGGGTCCCCTCTGGGGGGGGTTGAGGGGGGGGGGACACCGACACCTGGGTTCCCTGGGGGGGGGGGGGGTTGGGGGGGGCCGCAGACCCCTGGGTCTCCTCTGGGGGGGGCACCCAGTTCTGGGGGTTCCCTATGGGGGGGTTTGGGGGGGGCTGCAGACCCCTGGGTCCCCTATGGGGGGGTTTGGGGGGGGCCGCAGACCCCTGGGTCCCCTATGGGGGGGTTTGGGGGGGGCCGCAGACCCCTGGGTCCCCTCTGGGGGGGCACCCAGTTCTGGGGGTTCCCTCTGGGGGGGTTGGGACACCCAGCCCCCTGGGTCCCCTATGGGGGGGTTTGGGGGGGCCGCAGACCCCTGGGTCTCCTCTGGGGGGGCACCCAGTTCTGGGGGTTCCCTATGGGGGGGTTTGGGGGGGGCCGCAGACCCCTGGGTCCCCTCTGGGGGGGCACCCAGTTCTGGGGGTTCCCTATGGGGGGGTTTGGGGGGGGCCGCAGACCCCTGGGTCCCCTCTGGGGGGGCACCCAGTTCTGGGGGTTCCCTCTGGGGGGGTTGGGACACCCAGCCCCCTGGGTCCCCTATGGGGGGGTTTGGGGGGGGCCGCAGACCCCTGGGTCCCCTATGGGGGGGTTTGGGGGGGCCGCAGACCCCTGGGTCTCCTCTGGGGGGGCACCCAGTTCTGGGGGTTCCCTATGGGGGGGTTTGGGGGGGGCTGCAGACCCCTGGGTCCCCTATGGGGGGGTTTGGGGGGGCCGCAGACCCCTGGGTCCCCTATGGGGGGGTTTGGGGGGGGCCGCAGACCCCTGGGTCTCCTCTGGGGGGGCACCCAGTTCTGGGGGTTCCCTATGGGGGGGTTTGGGGGGGGGCTGCAGACCCCTGGGTCCCCTATGGGGGGGTTTGGGGGGGGCCGCAGACCCCTGGGTCTCTTCTTGGGGGGGCACCCAGTTCTGGGGGTTCCCTCTGGGGGGGTTGGGACACCCAGCCCCCTGGGTCCCCTATGGGGGGGTTTGGGGGGGCCGCAGACCCCTGGGTCCCCTCTGGGGGGGCACCCAGTTCTGGGGGTTCCCTATGGGGGGGTTTGGGGGGGCCGCAGACCCCTGGGTCTCTTCTTGGGGGGGCACCCAGCCCCCTGAGTCCCCTATGGGGGGGTTGGGGGGGGGACACACACAGACACCTGGGTTCCCTGTGTGGGGGGGGGCACCCAGCCCTCGGGGTCCCCTCTTGGGGGGTCCCCGATACCTGGGTCCCCCCCCCCCCACCTCATTCTTCCCTCCCCCCTTCCCCCCCCCCCCCTCAACAGGCACCCACCGGACCCCACGGCCGCCCCCTCCCCCCCGCCGCCGCCCCTCCCCCCACTCCTCCCCCCTTCCCCCCCCCCACCGGGGCCGCCTCCGTCTCCTCCCCCCCCCCCACCCGCCGTTTGCAGGGGGGCCCCGTCGCCCCTCCCCCCCGCTGGCCCCGCCGGGGGGGGACTCGGAGGAGGAGGGGGGGGGCGCTTGGGGTGGGGGTTGGGGGGGGCCACCGTCGGCGTCGCCGAGGAGGGGGGGGAGGAGGCGGCGGAGGCGGCGTGGGGGGGGGCGGGGAGGTGGCTACGGCCCCCCCCCCTTCCTCTGTCACCCCTTTGTCCCCAAGGAGGGGGGGGACCCCGCGGGGGGGGCGGCGGGGGGGGCGGGGGCAGGGCACCATCCTGGGCAGCCTGCGGCAGTTCGTTATGCCCTTCGTTAGCGCCCGCTCCTCCCGCCCCATCCGGCCCCCCCGCCGCTTCGTCGACGGGGCCCCCCCCGCCGGTGGCCCCGCCCCCCTTGGGGACACCCCCACCCCCCTTAGGGACACCCCCACCCCCCTTGGGGACAATCCCAGCCCCCTTGGGGACACCCCCCCGCCCCCCGGTGACAGCCGGCCCCCCCTTAATGTCACCCCCCCACCCTCCGGTGCCACCCCCCCCACCCACGGGTGACAGGGTGCCAGCCACGGGTGTCACCTCCCGACCCCCCGGCGTCACCCGGCCGCCCTCCGGTGTCACCCCCCCTGCTGGGTGTCACCCCGTCACCCGTGGGTGTCACCCCCCAGCTCGATAGCGTCACCCCCCCACCCTCCGATGTCACCCCCCCACCGAATAACGTCACCCCCCACCCCTCCGGTGTCACCCCCCCACCGAATAACGTCACCCTCCCAGCCCACCGGTGTCACCCGGCCGCCCTCCGGTGTCACCCCCCTGCTGGGTGTCACCCCGTCACCCGTGGGTGTCACCCCTCAGCTCGATAGCGTCACCCCCCACCCCTCCGGTGTCACCCCCCCACCGAATAATGTCACCTCCCAGCCCACCGGTGTCACCCTGTCACCCGTGGGTGTCACCCCCCACCCCGCCGGTGTCACCCTGTCACCTTCGGGTGTCACCCCCCCCCCTCGATAACGTCACCCTCCCGACCCTCGGGTGTCCACCCCCCTCCTCAGCGTCACCTGCCACCGCCGGTGTCACCCCCCCACTTGAAAATGTCACCCTGTCACCCGCCGCTGTCACCCCGACACCCTCCGGTCCCGCCCCCCCGCTCAAAAAATGTCACCCTGCCCCCCCCCCCGCGTCACCCTGTCACCCGTGGGTGTCACCCCCCTCCTCGGTGTCACCCTGCCACCCGCCGGTGTCGCCCCCCCGCTGAATAACGTCACCCCCCCACCCTCCGGTGTCACCCCCCCCGCCCTCCGGTGTCACCCTGCCCCCCCCCTACGTCACCCTGCCCCCCTCCGGCGCCGCCCCCCCCCTCCGTAACGCCCCCCCCCACCCCACCGCTGTCACCCTGCCCCCCCGCTGGCCCCCTTCTCCCACCTCCCCCCCCTCCCCCGCCTCTTCTCCCCCCCCCTCCCCCCTCTCCACCCCTCCCCCCCTCCCCGGGGGTGACACCGGGGGTGACCCCCCCCCCTCGCCGGGCCATCCTGCGCGAGGCCACCTTCCGCTGGACATCCCTGCCCCCCCCCCCCGGGGACGGCGGCCACGACGTCATCAAGGAGGGCGGTGACGTCATCAAGGAGGGCGGTGACGTCACCGGGGTCCCTGGTGGCAACGCCAAGGACCCCCCGGTGGCATCTGGGGACCCCCCCGTGACTTTTGGGGACCCCCCGGTGGCATCTGGGGACCCCACCGTGACCTTTGGGGACACCCCCGTGACCTTTGGGGACCCCCCGGTGGCATCTGGGGACCCCCCGGCGACTTTTGGGGACCCCCTGACTTTTGGGGACCCCCCGGTGGCATTTGGGGACCCCCCGGTGACGTTGGGGGACGCTCAGGTGACAACCGGAGACGCCGCCGCGGGGACCTTTGGGACCCCCCCGTGACCTTTGGGGACCCCCCCGTGACTCTTGGGGACCCCCCCGTGACCTTTGGGGACACTTCGATCTCTGGGGACCCCCCGGTGACATTTGGGGACCCCCCCCCCGGTGACACTCGGGGACCCCCCGGTCCCATCCGCCGCCCTTCCGCTGACCCCCCCGCCCCCCATCGCCCCCCCGGGGGACCTTAAGGTGACCCTCGGTGGGGACAACGGGGTGGCCCGGGGGGGTGTCCCCAAGCGCCCCCCCTTACTGCGAGCCCCCCGTTTTACCCCCAGCGCCGCCCACCTCCGCATCTACCAGTCCCTCGGGGGCGGGGGGGGGGGGGCGCACCTCGGGGACCCCCCCCCACGGTGTCCCCAATAACGTCCCCGAGGCCACCCTGGGGTGGGGGGGGGGGTGGCGGCGTCGTCACCCCCCCCCGGCGTCGTCACCCACCGCCCCCTTCCCCCCCCCGCCAACCATTTAAGCCTACCCCATTTCCCCCCCAAATCGGGGGGGGACCCCGAGGAGGTGGCGGCGGGTGGGGGGGGGACGACGGGACACGACGATGACGACGGGGGACCCCCCCGATGACGTCACCGGTGACATCGTTGGGGACATCGACCGGGTCTACAGCCTCCTCAGCCGCGCCAAGGTCCAGCTCTTCAAGGTCCAGCAGCGGCGCTCGCCCCCCCCCCCCGGAACCGGTAAGACCCCCCCCTCTTCCCCCCCCCCCCCCCAACCCCGGGGACACCCCCCCGGGGTGTGTGTCCCCCCCACCCCAATCCTTAGGGACACACACACACACACCCCCCAAGCACCCTGGGGATCCCCCCGGGAAGATGGGGACCCCCCCAGGAACATGGGGAGCCCCCCCGACATCTTGGGGAGCCCCCCCTGACATCTTGGGGACCCCCCCCAAGCACCCTTGGGACCCCCCTGATCCCTGGGGACCCCCCCCAGGCACCCTTGGGACCCCCCCGAATCCTTGTGGACCCCCCCTGAGCACCCTTAGGGACCCCCCCGGGAACATGGGGACCCCCCTGGGAACATTGGGACCCCCCCCGAATCCTTGGGGACCCCCCCACGGATCCTTGGGACCCCCCCTGGGAACATGGGGACCCCCCCACGGATCCTTGGGGACCCCCCCTGGGAACATGGGGACCCCCCCCAGGCACCCTTGGGACCCCCCCTGGATCCTTGGGAACCCCCCTGGGAACTTGGGGACCCCCCCAGGGCACTTGGGGACCCCCCGGGGAACATGGGGACCCCCCCAACACCCCTGGGGACCCCCCCCGGGTCCTTGGGGACCCCCCCCAGGCACCCTGGGGACCCCCCCAGGGCACTTGGGGACCCCCGGGAACAAGGGGACCCCCCTGAGCACCCTGGGGACCCCCGCAGACACCCTGGAGACCCCCCCGGGGCGCTTGGGGACCCCCCCGGGAACATGGGGACCCCCCCCCGAATCCTTGGGGACCCCCCTGGATCCTTGGTACCCCCCCCGGGAACATGGGACCCCCCCACGGATCCTTGGGGACCCCCCCTGGGAACATGGGGACCCCCCCAGGCACCCTTGGGACCCCCCCACGGATCCTTGGGACCCCCCCTGGGAACATGGGGACCCCCCCCAGATCCTTGGGGACCCCCCCCGAGCACCCTTGGGACCCCCCCGGGAACAAGGGGACCCCCCCCAACACACTTGGGACCCCCCCGAATCCTTGTGGACCCCCCCTGAGCACCCTGGGGACCCCCCCGGGAACCTGGGGACCCCCCCCTGAGCACCCTGGGGACCCCCCCAGATCCTTGGGACCCCCCCGGGAACATGGGGACCCCCCCCAGATCCTTGGGGACCCCCCCAACACCCTTGGGACCCCCCCCCGAATCCTTGGGGACCCCCCCCCCCCCCGAGCACCCTTGGGACCCCCCCCCAAGCACCTGGGTCCCCATTTTAGGGGGGGAGGGGGGCACCCAAATGCCTGGGTCCCTTTCTGGGGGGGGTCCCGGGGGACGGGGGGGGGGGACGGGGGGGGGGGGGGCAGGTGTTTGGGTGCTCACCCCCCCCCCCCCCCCCCCCATTTCCACTCCCCAGGAGGGTCCTGAGGAGCCAGAGGAACCCGAGGGGGCACCCGGGGACCCCCAGGTGAGGGGGGGGGCACCCATGGGTGCTGGGGGGGGGCTATGGGTCCGGGGGGGGCACCTATGGGGTCGGGGGGGGGAATAGGAGGTTTGGGGGGGGGGGCTATGGGTCCGGGGGGGTCACCCATGGGTGCTGGGGGGGGAGATATGGGGTCTGGGGGGGGGGCTATGGTTGCTGGGGGGGAATAGGGGGGCTGGGGGGGCACCCATGGGTGCTGGGGGGGGAGATATGGGGTCTGGGGGGGGCTATGGGTCCGGGGGGGCACCCATGGGTGCTGGGGGGGGGAGATATGGGGTCTGGGGGGGCTATGGGTCCGGGGGGGGCACCCATGGGTGCTGGGGGGGGGCTATGGGTCCGGGGGGGGGCACCCATGGGTGCTGGGGGGGGGGCTATGGGTCCGGGGGGGGAATAGGAGGGTTGGGGGGGGGGGGGTATGGGTCCGGGGGGGCACCCATGGGTGCTGGGGGGGGAATAGGGGGTCTGGGGGGGCACCCATGGGTGCTGGGGGGGGGGCTATGGGTCCGGGGGGGGAATAGGAGGGTTGGGGGGGGGGGGCTATGGGTCCGGGGGGGGCACCCATGGGTGCTGGGGGGGGCTATGGGTCCGGGGGGGGCACCCATGGGTGCTGGGGGGGGAGATATGGGGTCTGGGGGGGGGGCTATGGTTTGCTGGGGGGGGAATAGGGGTCTGGGGGGGCACCCATGGGTGCTGGGGGGGGGGCTATGGGACGGGGGGGGAATAGGAGGGTTGGGGGGGGGGGTATGGGTCCGGGGGGGTCACCCATGGGTGCTGGGGGGGGAGATATGGGGTCTGGGGGGGGCTATGGGTCTGAGGGGGGCACCCATGGGTGCTGGGGGGGGAGATATGGGGTCTGGGGGGGGCTATGGGTCCGGGGGGGCACCCATGGGTGCTGGGGGGGGCTATGGGTCCGGGGGGGGAATAGGAGGTTTGGGGGGGGGGGGCTATGGTCCGGGGGGGCCACCCATGGGTGCTGGGGGGGGAGATATGGGGTCTGGGGGGGGGGCTATGGTTGCTGGGGGGGGAATAGGGGGTCTGGGGGGGGCACCCATGGGTGCTGGGGGGGGAGATATGGGGTCTGGGGGGGGAATAGGAGGTTGGGGGGGGGGGGGGCTCTGGGTCCGGGGGGGGCACCCATGGGTGATGGGGGGGGAGATATGGGGTCTGGGGGGGGAATAGG
>NW_027415452.1:0-16721 GCF_964106895.1 Numenius arquata | reverse complement strand
GGGTGGGCCCCCGTGTGGGGCGGCGCCGGGGGCCCCACTGAGCCGGGGGGGGGGGGGGGGGGGGGCGGTGGCCGGTGGCCCCCCCGGTGGCCACTTCCCGGAGGAAGCGGCCGCTCCCGCCGGCGGGGGCTCAGTGGGGCCGGCGATGGGCAACCTCCCGGGGCTGCCCCACGGCCCCCCGCGGGCTCTGCTCCCGCCACCCCCCCCCCGAGCCCCACGGCGACCCCCCGCCAGACCCACAGCCCCCCCCCCACAGCCCCCCCCGGGCCCCACCGACCCCCCCACCGACCCCACGGAGCCCAACGACCCCCCCCCCCGACCCCAATGAGCCCCCCGCCGGACCCACGGATCCCCCCGCTGGACCCACAGATCCCCCCGCCGGACCCACGGATCCCCCCGCCGGACCCACGGATCCCCCCACTGGACCCACGGATCCCCCCGCCGGACCCACGGCTCCCCCGGGCCCCCAGGACGGCGACTGCGAGCCCCACAGGTGGGTCCCACGGATGGGGGGGGGATGGAGGGGCCACTGAACCCCCCCTGTCCCGTGGCCACCGAGCCCCCGTGGGGCTGAGCCAGGGATGTGGGGCAGCCGTGGGGCAGCCATCGGACCCGTGCCCCCCTGCCCCGGGTGCCCCATAGCGTCCTCTGCCCCACGGGATCCCCTGCCCCATAGCATCCCCTGCCCCGTAGCGTCCCCTGCCCCATAGCATCCCCTGCCCCATTGCTGCCCCTCGTCATCCCTTGCCCCACGGGATCCCCTGCCCCATGGCTGCCCCATGGTGTCCCCTGCCCTATGGTGTGCCCCATGGTGTCCCCTGCCCCACGCTGCCCCACGGGAGGCACCAGGACCCACTTGGGGGGTGTCATATGGGGTGTGTGGGGGCCGTATGGGGGCCTGTGGGGCGCAGTGGGGCAGGGGGGGGCCGGGGCGGGGGGGGGGTCAGCCCCACGGGTGGCCGAGAGCCCGCTCTGAGTCACGGCCATTGTTCAGGGCCGGCAGCGGCCCACGCCCCATAGCCCTGCCCCATAGCATGGACCCACGCCCCATAGCCCTGCCCCATAGCATGGACCCACGCCCCATAGCCCTGACCCATAGCCCTGCCCCATAGCATGGACCCACGCCCCATAGCCCTGCCCCATAGCCCTACCCCATAGCATGGACCCACGCCCCATAGCCCTGCCCCATAGCCCTGCCCCATAGCATGGACCCGCGCCCCATAGCCCTGCCCCATAGCATGGATTCACGCCCCATAGCCCTGACCCATAGCCCTGCCCCATAGCATGGATTCACGCCCCATAGCCCTGACCCATAGCCCTGCCCCATAGCATGGATCCACGCCCCATAGCCCTGACCGACAGCATGGACCCACACCCCATAGCCCTGCCCCATAGCATGGACCCACGCCCCATAGCCCTGCCCCATAGCATGGATTCACGCCCCATAGCCCTGCCCCATAGCCCTGCCCCATAGCATGGATCCACGCCCCATAGCCCTGACCGACAGCATGGACCCACACCCCATAGCCCTGCCCCATAGCATGGACCCACGCCCCATAGCCCTGCCCCATAGCATGGATTCACGCCCCATAGCCCTGCCCCATAGCCCTGCCCCATAGCATGGATCCACGCCCCATAACCCTGACCGACAGCATGGACCCACACCCCACAGCCCGGCCCCACATCCTCCATCTTGGCCCCACAGCCTGGACCCACGGCTCAGACCCACAGTTCCGACCCGCAGCCCGGCCCCGCAGCCCAGCCCCATAGCTCTGACCCCCATCCTCCAGCCCGGCCCCACACCCCCCCCGGGGCCCCCCCAGAGCCCCCCAGGGGGGGTCTCCGCACCCCGGGGGGGCTCCCGGTGTGGGAGCCCCCGGACCCCCACCTGCGCCCCACACGTGGGTCGGGGCTGTGGGGTGCCCCCCCCCCCCCCCCCCCCCCGGGGTCTGAGGGCTGAGTGTGTGTGTTCCCCCCCCCCCCAGCTCGGAGCCCCCCCCCCGCCCCGAGGAGCCCCCCCGCTTCGCCCGCCTGAAGAACTGGCAGACGGGGGCCATCAGCTACGACACCCTCTGCGCCAGCGCCCTGCCGGTGGGGCTGGGGGGCAGGCTGTGGGGCAGGGGGGGCACGGGGGGTGATGGGGTTGTGGGGCTGAGGGGAGTGGGGGGGAGGCTGGCTGTGGGGCAGGGTGTGGGGCAGGGGGGGGCACAGGGGGGTGATGGGGTTGTGGGGCGGAGGGGGGGAGTGTGGGGGGCTGGCTGTGGGGCAGGCTGTGGGGGCAGGGGGGGGCACGGGGGGGTGATGGGGTTGTGGGGCGGAGGGGGGGAGTGGGGGGGGGCAGGCTGTGGGGCAGGCTGTGGGGCAGGGGGGGCACGGGGGGTGATGGGGTTGTGGGGCAGAGGGGGGAGTGGGGGGGGGGCTGGCTGTGGGGCAGGCTGGGGGGCAGGGGGGGGTATGGGGGGGGTGATGGGGTTGTGGGGCTGGGGGAGGGCACGGGGAAGGTGTGGGGCAGGGTGTGGGGCTGGGTGTGGGGTGGGCTGGTGTGGGCAGGGTGATGGGGTTGTGGGGCTGAGGGGGGGAGTGGGGGGGGCTGGCTGTGGGGCAGGGTGTGGGGCAGGGAGGGTATGGGGGGGTGATGGGGGTTGTAGGGGTGGAGGTGCAGGACAGAGCTCTGAGGGCACAGAAGGGAGGTCTGGGAGTGTGGAGGGAAGAACTGGGGGTGCAGAGAGGGGAAGTGTGGGGCAGGGTGTGGGGGGGTGATGGGGTTGTGGGGCACTGGAGGGGGTGTGGGGCGGGGGGGCTGAGGGGGGGTGTGGGGCTGGAAGTGGGGGGGGGACACGGGGTGGGGGACCGGGGGATGTGTGGGGCGCAGGTTGTGGGGCGGGGGGGGGGGGCGGGGAACGGGGTGTGGGGAGGGATCTGTGGGTCCGGGAGGGATGTGTGGGTCCATGTGTGGGTCGGGGTGGGATGTGTGGGGCAGGATGTGTGGGTCTGGGGGAGATCTGAGGGTCTGGGGAAGTGTATGGGTCCGGGGGGAAGATGTGTGGGTCTGGGTGGGATGTGGGTCTGGGATCTGTGGGTCTGGGAGGGATCTGGGTGGGATGTGTGGGGCTGGGTTGGGATGTGCGGGTCCAGGTGGGATGTGTGGGTTCAGAGGGGATGTGTGGGGCAGGACGTGTGGGTCTGGGTGGGATGTGGGTCTGGGATCTGTGGATCTGGGAGGGATCTGGGTGGGATGTGTGGGGCTGGGTTGGGATGTGCGGGTCCAGGTGGGATGTGTGGGTCCATGTGTGGGTCTGGGGGGATGTGTGGGTTCAGAGGGGATGTGTGGGGCAGGACGTGTGGGTCTGGGTGGGATGTTTGGGTCTATGTGTGGGTCCGGGGGGGATGTGTGGGTCAGGGGCTGTGTGGGTCCAGGAGGGGATGTGTGGGGCAGGACGTGTGGGTCCGGGGGGGGCTATGTGGGTCCCTGTGTGGGTCCAGGGATGTGTGGGTCAGGGGATGTGTGGGTCACTGTGTGGGTCCGGGGGGCCATGTGGGTCGGGCTGTGTGGGTCAGGGGATGTGTGGGTCTGGGGGGCCGTGTGGGTCCGGGCCGTGTGGGTCGCCGTGTGGGTCGCCGCGCGTGGGGCCGTGGGTCACCCCCCGCCGCCCCCCAGGAGGGTCCCTGCTGCCGCCGCCGCTGTCTGGGGTCCCTGGTTCTGCCGCGGCCGCTGCCCCCCCCCCCCCCCCCGAGGGGACCCTCCCCCCCGAGACGCTGCTGCAGCGCGCCAGGGACTTCCTGGGCCAGTACCACCGGGCCCTGCGCCGGTACGTGGGGCTGCCCCATAGCGACCCGTGGGGCTGCCCCATAGCCACCCGTCACTGCCCCATAGCCACCCATCACTGACCCATAGCCACCCGTCACTGCCCCATAGACACCCATCACTGACCCAGCCCTGCCCCATAGCACCCAGTACCACCGGGCCCTGTGCTGGTACGTGGGGCTGCCCCATAGCGACCCATAGCGCTGCCCCATAGCCACCCATAGACACCCATCACTGACCCATAGACACCCACCACTGCCCCATAGACACCCATAGCCACCCATCACTGCCCCATAGCACCCAGTACCACCGGGCCCTGCGCCAGTATGTGGGGCTGCCCCATAGCGACCCATAGCGCTGCCCCATAGACACCCATAGCGACCCATCACTGACACATAGCGACCCATAGCCACCCATCACTGCCCCATAGCCACCTATCACTGACCCATCCCTGCCCCATAGCACCCAGTACCACCGGGCCCTGTGCCGGTATGTGGGGCTGCCCCATAGCGACCTATAGACACCCAGCCCTGCCCCATAGTGACCCATAGACACCCATAGTACTGACCCATAGCCACCCATCACTGACCCATCCCTGCCCCATAGCACTCAGTACCACGGGGCTCTGTGCCGGTATGTGGGGCTGCCCCATAGCGACCTATAGACACCCAGCCCTGCCCCATAGTGACCCATAGACACCCATAGTACTGACCCATAGCCACCCATCACTGACCCATCCCTGCCCCATAGCACTCAGTACCACGGGGCTCTGTGCCGGTATGTGGGGCTGCCCCATAGCGACCCATAGTGAGAACTCCCCAGTGCACGCCCAGCGGGTGGGGGAGGTGTCTTGGGGGGAGGGTGTGGGTCACGGATCTATGGGTCCCACACCTATGGGTCCCAGATCCATGGGTCTCTGATCTACAGGTCCCTGATCCATGGGTCCCTGATCCATGGGTCCCAGATCTATGGGTCCCTGATCTATGGGTCCTGGATCTATGGGTCCCTGATCCGTGGGTTGCGGATCCATGGGTCCCAGATCTATGGGTCCTAGATCTATGGGTCTCTGATCTATGGGTCCTAGATCTATGGGTCACGGCTCCATGGGTCCCAGATCTATGGGTCTCTGGTTTATCGATCTCTGATGTGTGGGTCGCAGATGTGTGGGTCGCGGATGTGTGGGTTGCTGACGGACGTGTGGGTCGCTGATGTGTGGGTCCCTGATGTGTGGGTCGCTGACAGACATGTGGGTCGCGGATGCGTGGGTCGTGGATGCGTGGGTCGCTGATGGATGTGTGGGTCGCTGACGGAGGTGTGGGTCACTGACGGATGTGTGGGTCGCGGAGGTGTGGGTCGCTGACGGAGGTGTGGGTCGCTGACGGAGGTGTGGGTCACTGATGGATGTGTGGGTCCCTGATGTGTGGGTCGCTGATGGAGGTGTGGGTCGCTGATGGATGTGTGGGTCGCTGACGGAGGTGTGGGTCACTGATGGATGTGTGGGTCACTGATGGATGTGTGGGTCGCTGACGGAGGTGTGGGTCACTGATGGATGTGTGGGTCGCGGAGGTGTGGGTCGCTGACGGAGGTGTGGGTCGCTGACAGAGGTGTGGGTCGCGGAGGTGTGGGTCGCTGACGGAGGTGTGGGTCGCAGATGTGTGGGTCGCTGACGGAGGTGTGGGTCCCCGATGTGTGGGTCGCTGACGGAGGTGTGGGTCCCCCGATGTGTGGGTCGCTGACGGAGGTGTGGGTCCCTGATGTGTGGGTCCCCGATGTGTGGGTCGCTGACGGAGGTGTGGGTCGCAGGGAGAACTCGCCGGCGCACGCCCAGCGCCTGGGGGAGGTGGCGGCCGCCATCGCGGGCAGCGGCACCTACGTGCTGCGGGGGCCGGAGCTGGTGTTCGGGGCACGGACGGCCTGGAGGAACGCGGGGCGATGTGTGGGGCGCATCCAGTGGAACAAGCTGCAGGTGGGCGGGGGGCGCCCCACGGAACCCACACCACCCACGGAACCCCCGCCCCACGGAACCTCTGCCCCACGGAACCCCCGCCCCACGGAACCCCCGCCCCCCACGGAACCCCCACCCCCCACGGAACCCCCGCCCTGCCCCACAGAACCCCTGCCCCATGGAACCCCCGCCCCACAGAACCCACACCCTGCCCCACGGAACCTCTGCCCCACGGAACCTCTGCCCCACAGAACCCCCACCCTGCCCCACGGAACCCCTGCCCCACGGAACCCACACCCCCCACAGAACCTCTGCCCCACGGAACCCACACCCCACGGAACCCCTGCCCTGCCCCACAGAACCCCTGCCCCACGGAACCCCTGCCCCACAGAACCCCCACCCTGCCCCACGGAAACCCCTGCCTCACGGAACCTCCACCCTGCCCCACAGAACCCCTGCCCCACGGAACCCACACCCTGCCCCACGGAATCCACACCCCACCCCACGGAACCCCCACCCTGGCCCACGGAAACCCCGCCCCATAGAACCCCCACCCCACGGAACCCCCGCCCTGCCCCACAGAAACCCCGCCCCGCCCCCCCCCCACTGGGACCCCTGCCCCACAGTTCCCCCCCCACAGCTGGGGGTCATCCCAGGGTGGGTGCCCCATGGGGCAGCCATAGGGCGGCTATGGGGCGGCTGTGGGGCAGCCAGCCACCCCCTGCCCCACACCCGCAGGTGTTCGACGCCCGGGACTGCACCGATGTGGGGCAGATGTTCGGGTTCCTCTGCTCCCACATCCAGTTCTCCACCAACCGCGGCAACATCCGGTGAGACCCACGGCCGGACCCACGGCGGGACCCCCGACCCACAGCAGGACCCCCCGACCCACGGCCGGACCCACAGCGGGACCCTCGACCCACAGCCAGACCTTCTGACCCACGGCCAGACCCCCAGCCAGACCCCCTGACCCACAGCCTGACCCACGGCGGGACCCCTGACCCACGGCGGGACCCACAACCCATGCCCGACCCACAGCTGGGACCCCTGGGGGGTGTCGGTGCCCCCCTGTCTCCCTCTGCCCCACTGACCCCACCCTGCCCCATAGCTCCCTCCTGCCCCACTGAATGGGGGGGACCCCAGTGAGACCCCCCTGTCCTCCCCTACCCCACTGACTCCCCCCCGCCCCACGCTGCCCCATAGATCCGCCATCACCATCTTCCCCCTACTGATCCCCTCCTGCCCCACAGATCCCCTCGCCCCACTGATCTCCCCCACCCCACTGCCCCCTCGCCCCACTGATCCCTCCTGCCCCACCGAATCCCCCCTACCCCGCTGACCCCCCCCCCCGCCGCACACTGCCCCATAGATCCGCCATCACCATCTTCCCCCCCGAGTCCCCCCCCGCCCCACTGACCCCCCGCCCCACATCTCCCCACAGCTCGGCCATCACCATCTTCCCCCCGCGGGCGCCGGGGGGGGGCGAGTTCCGGGTGTGGAACCCCCAGCTCCTGCGTTACGCCGGGTACCCCCGCCCCGACGGCTCCGTGTGGGGCGACCCCGCCAACACCCACATCACCCAGGTGTGGGGCGCCCCACGGACACCCCCTGCCTCCCCCCCACTGCCCCACGGATCCCCCCCACCGCCCCACGGATCCCCTCTGTGCCCCACACACCCCCCACCGCCCCACGGATCCCCCCCATCGCCCCACGGATCCCCCCTCCATCCCCCCCATCGCCCCATGGATCCCCCCTGCCCCACAGACACCCCCTGCCTCCCCCCCACCGCCCCCCCACCACCCCACGGATCCCCCCCATCGCCCCACGGATCCCCCCTCCATCCCCCCCACCGCCCCATGGATTCCCCCCTGCCCCACAGACACCCCCTGCCTCCCCCCCACCGCCCCACACACACCCCCACCGCCCCATGGATCCCCCCTCCCTCCCCTCCATCGCCCCACGGATCCCCCCTGTGCCCCACTGATCCCCCCTCCGTCCCCCCCATCACCCCATGGATCCTGCCTGTGCCCCACAGATCCCTCCATCACCCCACAGACGCCCCCCTCCACCCCCCCCATTGCCCCATGGATCCCACCTGCGCCCCACAGATCCCCTCACCGCCCCACGGATCCCCCCTTCTATCCCCCCTACCCCCCACCACCCCACAGACACCCCCCACCGCCCCACACCCCCCCGACCCCCCTATCACCCCACATCCCCCCGACCCCCCCCATCGCCCCACATCCCCCCTCACCCCCCTCTGCCCCCCAAGCTCTGCATCCAGCACGGCTGGAGCTCCGGTGTGGGGCGCCCCATGGACACCCTCCCCACACATTGCCCCCTACACCCCCCCGACCCCCCCATTGCCCCACACCCTCCCCGACCCCCCCATCGCCCCACATCCCCCCCAACCCCCCTCTGCCCCCCATCCCCCCTGACCCCCCTCTGCCCCCCAAGCTCTGCATCCAGCACGGCTGGACCCCCGGGGGGGGGCGCTTCGACCTCCTGCCGCTGCTGCTGCAGAGCCCCCGGGAGCCCCCCGAGATCTTCCCGCTGCCCCCCGAGATCGTGCTGGAGGTGCCCCTGCACCACCCCACGTGAGTGGGGCCCGGACCCACACATTCCCCCCCCGGGCCGGGGGAGGGCGGCCGGGTGTGGGGCTGGGGGTCCCCAGGGGAGCAGAGGGGGGGGGGGCAGTACGGGGTAATGTGGGGCAGTGTGGGGCTGGTGTGGGGATGCTATGGGGCGGGTGTGGGGATGCTATGGGTCGGTGTGGGGATGCTATGGGGCAGGTGTGGGTCAGCCATGGGTCCTGACCCACGGCCTGCCCTGGTTCTCCCCCCTGGGATGGTACAGAGCCTATGTGGGGCTGGTGTGGGGCAGTGTAGGGATGCTATGGGGCAGGCGTAGGGATGCTATGGGGCGGTGCAGGGCTGCTGTGGGGCAGGTGTGGGTCAGCCGTGGGTCCTGCCCCACAGCCTGCCCTGGTTCTCCTCGCTGGGGCTGCGCTGGCCGGCGCTCCCGGCCGTCTCCAACCTGCTGCTGGAGATCGGGGGGCTGCAGTTCCCGGCCGCCCCCTTCAGCGGGTGGTACGTGGGCACCGAGATCGGGGCGCGCAACCTCTGCGACCCACAGCGCTACAACCTGCTGCCGGTGAGCCCCACGGCGCCCCACGGGCCCAGCCACGGGTCCCCCCGCAGAGAGCCCCTGCCCCACGGATCCCCCCACAGAGAGCCCCTGCCCCACACCCTGCCCCACGGATCCCCACACAGAGAGCCCCTGCCCCACGGATCCCCCCGCAGAGAGCCCCTGACCCATAGATCCCCCCACAGACATCCCCTGACCCATGGATCCCCCCACAGAGAGCCCCTGACCCATAGATCCCCCCACAGACACCCCCTGACCCACGGATCCCTGCACAGAGAGCCCCTGACCCACACCCTGCCCCACGGATCCCCCCGCAGAGAGCCCCTGACCCACGGATCCCCCCACAGAGAGCCCCTGACCCATAGATCCATCCACAGAGAACCCCTGACCCATAGATCGACCCACAGAGACCCCCTGACCCATAGATCCCCCCACAGCCACCCCCTGCCCCACACCCTGACCCATAGATCCCACAGAGAGCCCCTGCCCCATAGACCCTTCCCTGCCCCATAGTTCCCACCCCATAGCCCTCTGCCCCATAGCTTCCCACCCCATAGAACCCCCCCACCCCATATCTTCCCACCCCATAGAACCCCCCCACCCCATAGCCCCTCGCCCCATAGCTTCCCACCCCATAGCTTCCCACCCCATAGAACCCCCCCCACCCCATAGCCCCTCGCCCCATAGCTTCCCACCCCATAGCTTCCCACCCCATAGACCCCCCCCACCCCATAGCCCCTCGCCCCATAGCTTCCCATCCCATAGAACCCCCCCACCCCATAGTCCCCCGCCCCATAGCTTCCCACCCCATAGCTTCCCACCCCATAGACCCCCCCCACCCCATAGCCCCCGCCCCACACGCCCTGTGCTGCCCCCCAGGAGGTGGCTGCGCGGATGGGGCTGGACACGGGGACGACGTCGTCGCTCTGGAAGGATCGGGCGGCGCTGGAGGTCAACGTGGCCGTCATCCACAGCTTCCAGGTGCGCCCCACAGCCTGCCCCATAGCGGGACCCACTGCCCCACACACTGCCCCACACACTGCCCCACGCGCTCATCCACAGCTTCCAGGTGTGCCCCACAGCCTGCCCCACAGCGGGACCCACTGCCCCACACACTGCCCCACACGCTCATCCACAGCTTCCAGGTGTGCCCCACAGCCTGCCCCACAGCGGGACCCACTGCCCCACACACCGCCCCACACACTGCCCCACACACTCATCCACAGCTTCCAGGTGTGCCCCACAGCGGGACCCACTGCCCCACACACTGCCCCACACACTGCCCCACGCGCTCATCCACAGCTTCCAGGTGCAACCCTGCCCCACAGCCTGCCCCACAGCGGGACCCACACCCTGCCCCACACACCCCCAACTGCCCCACTGATCCACAGCTTCCAGGTGGGACCCTGCCCCACAGCCTGCCCCATAGCGGGACCCACACATCCCCCCACTACCCCACACCCTGCCCCCCCCCCCCCCCCCGATCCACAGCTTCCAGGTGGGGCCCCCCCAAAACCACGGGACCCCAAAAACCCCCAAACCCTCCTGCCCCCCCAACCCTGCCCCCGGTTGCCATGGGGACCATTCCCCCCCCGGTTGCCATGGGGACCGTTGTCCCTGGTTGCCATGGGGACCATTCCCCCCCCCAGTTGCCATGGGGACCGTTGTCCCCGGTTGCCATGGGGACCATTCCCCCCCCGGTTGCCATGGGGACCATTCCCCCCCGGTCGCCATGGTGACCGTCCCCCCGGTTGCCATGGCGACCGTCCCCCAGGCGGCCGGGGTGACCATCGTGGACCACCACGCGGTGACCGAGTCCTTCCAGCGGCACCTGGGGGCGGAGCTGGGGGCGCGGGGGGGGACCCCGGCCGACTGGGCCTGGATCGTGCCCCCCCTCGGGGGCAGCCTCACCCCCGTCTTCCACCAGGAGATGGTCAACTACCAGCTCAGCCCCGCCTTCCGCTACCAGGTGGGGCTGCCCCACACATCTGTGGGGCCGTAGGGCCTTCCCCCCGGAGAGCCTTCGCCCCATAGAGCCTTCACCCCATAGCTCCGACCCATAGCTCCATCGCCCCATAGCTCCATCGCCCCATAGCTCCATCGCCCCATAGATCCATCGCCCCATAGCTCCATCGCCCCATAGCTCCATCGCCCCATAGATCCATCGCCCCATAGATCCGACCCATAGCTCCATTGCCCCATAGCTCCGTCACCCCATAGATCCAACCCATAGCTCCATCGCCCCATAGCTCCATCGCCCCATAGATCCATCACCCCATAGATCCATCGCCCCATAGATCCAACCCATAGCTCCATCGCCCCATAGCTCCATCGCCCCATAGATCCATCGCCCCATAGATCCGACCCATAGCTCCATCGCCCCATAGCTCCGTCACCCCATAGATCCAACCCATAGCTCCATCGCCCCATAGATCCATCGCCCCATAGCTCCGTCACCCCATAGATCCAACCCATAGCTCCATCGCCCCATAGCTCCATCGCCCCATAGATCCATCGCCCCATAGATCCGACCCATAGCTCCATCGCCCCATAGCTCCGTCACCCCATAGATCCAACCCATAGCTCCATCGCCCCATAGATCCATCGCCCCATAGCTCCGTCACCCCATAGATCCAACCCATAGCTCCATTGCCCCATAGCTCCATCGCCCCATAGCTCCATCGCCAACTACCAGCTCAGCCCCGCCTTCCGCTACCAGGTGGGGCTGCCCCACACATCTGTGGGGCCGTAGAGCCTTCCCCCCATAGCTCCATCACCCCATAGATCCATCACCCCATAGATCCATCGCCCCATAGATCCATCACCCCATAGCTTCATCGCCCCATAGATCCAACCCATAGCTCCATCGCCCCATAGATCCATCGCCCCATAGATCCGACCCATAGCTCCATTGCCCCATAGCTCCGTCACCCCATAGATCCAACCCATAGCTCCATTGCCCCATAGATCCATCGCCCCATAGATCCGACCCATAGCTCCATCACCCCATAGAGCCTTCACCCCATAGAGCCTTCACCCCATAGCTCCATCGCCCCATGGCTCCATCACCCCATAGCTCCATCACCCCATGTTAGCATCACCCCATAGCTCCACCACCCCACGGCTCCACCACCCCACAGCTCCATCACCCCACAGCTCCACCACCCCATGGCACCATCACCCCATAACTCCATCACCCCACAGCTCCATCACTCCACGGAACCGCCATCCCACGGCTCCACCACCCCATAGCTCCATCACCACCCCATGGAACCCCCACCCCCCCGGCTCCCCAGCCCCACAACCACCCCCCCCCCGCCCGCCCCACAGCCCGACGCCTGGAAGGTCTACGTCCCCAAGGGCACCACCATCACCAGGAGAAAGACCTTCAAGGAGGTGGCCAAGTAGGTGTCCCCCCCCACCCCCTTACCCCATACTTATGGGGAGGAGAAGGAAGAAAAGGGACAACCCCGCCCCACACCCTGCCCCACAGCGCCGTGAAGATCTCGGCCAAGCTGATGGGTCACGTCATGGCCCGGAGGGTGAAGGTCACCATCCTCTACGCCACCGAGACCGGCAAATCCCGCACCTACGCCTGGAACCTCTGCCAGCTCTTCCGAAGGGCCTTCGACCCCAAGGTTGGGGGGCGACTTATGGGGCGGGGGGCGCCTCCCCTCACCCAGACCCCCCCCACGGGGCCAAAGGCCCCGTGGGGGGGGTCTGGGTGAGGGGAGGCGCCGCTGGAGGCGTGGTGGACCTCCATCCTGACGTCCCCACCTTCCTGAAGGTCCTCTGCATGGATGAGTACGACGTGGTGGCCCTGGAGCACGAGACACTGGTCCTGGTGGTCACCAGCACCTTCGGGAATGGGGACCCTCCGGAATGTGGGGAGGTGGGATGGGATGGGATGGGATGGGATGGGATGGGATGGGATGGAGATGGAGATGGGATGGGGTGGGATGGGATGGGATGGGATGGGGATGGGATGGGATGGAGATGGGATGGAGATGGGATGGGATGGGATGGGATGGGATGGGATGGGATGGGATGGGATTGGGATGGGATGGGATGGGGTGGGATGGAGATGAGATGGGATGGGGTGGGATGGGATGGAGATGGGATGGGATGGAGATGGGGTGGGATGGGGATGGAGATGGGATGGGATGTAATGGGATGGGATGGGATGGGATGGAGATGGGATGGGATGGGATGGGATGGGATGGAATGGGATGGAGATGGGATGGGATGGAGATGGGATGGGATGGGATGGGATGGGATGGGGATGGAGATGGGATGGGATGGAGATGGGATGGGATGTAATGGGATGGGATGGGATGGGATGGAGATGGGATGGGATGGGATGGAATGGGATGGAGATGGGATGGACTGGGATGGGGATGGGATGGGATGGAGATAGGATGGGATGGGGTGGGATGGGATGGAGATGGGATGGAGATGGGATGGAGATGGGATGGGATGGGATGGAGATGGGATGGGATGGGATGGAGATAGGATGGGATGGAGATAGGATGGGATGGGATGGAGATGGAGATGGAATGGGATGGGATGGGATGGAGATGGACTGGGAGGGGACTGGGATGGGGATGGGATGGGATGGGATGGGATGGAGATGGGATGGGATGTAATGGGATGGGATGGGATGGGATGGGGTGGGATGGAGATGGGATGGGATGGGGACTGGGATGGGATGGGATGGAGATGGGATGGGATGGGATGGGATGGAGATGGACTGGGAGGGGACTGGGATGGGGATGGGATGGGGACAAGGAGAAGGAGAAGAAGGAGAAGGAGAAGGAGGAGGAGGAGGGGAAGGAGAAGGTGGGGTCTGTGCCCTCCTGCCCCCCCAGAGCTTCTCGAAGGCGCTGATGGAGATGACCTCGCCCCACACCATCAGCTCCGAGGACGAGCCCCCCAAGTGAGCGCCCCGGGGGTGTGCTGCGGGGGGTGGGATGTCGGGGGGAGGGTCCCCCCGCCGTGACCCCCCCGTCTGCCCCCCTCCCCCAGGAGCTACAAGCTGCGCTTCAACAGCGTCTCGCAGTCGGACGAGCTGGTGGCCTCCTGGAAGCGGAAGCGGCGGCAGCTCAGCAACACCGACAGCGCCGGGGCCCTGGGCGCCCTGCGGTACCGCGGCCACCACCGCCCCCGGGGGGCTACCCCACCGCCCCCCCCGGCCACCAACACCTGCACTGCCACGGCCCCCCCCCGGCCACCAACACCTCCCCCCCATGGCCACCCCTCGGCCACCAACACCTCCCCCCCCATGGCCACCAGTATGGCCACCAACACCGCCACCCTAACGGCCAACCCCGTGGCCACCCCAATGGCCACCAACACCTCCCCCCCCATGGCCACCAGTATGGCCACCAACACCGCCACCCTAACGGCCAACCCCATGGCCACCAACACCTCCCCCCCCACCGCCCCCCCGGCCACCAACACCTGCACTGCCACGGCCCCCCCCGGCCACCAACACCTCCCCCCCATGGCCACCCCCATGGCCACCAACACCTCCCCCCCCATGGCCACCAGTATGGCCACTAACACCTCCATCCCACAGCCACCCCATGGCCACCAACACCTCCCCCCATGGCCCCCCTCGGCCACCAACACCTCCCCCCCCACGGCCACCCCCACGGCCACCAGCATGGCCACTGACACCACCCCCCCCCTGACCCACAGCCCTGGGCCCCCCCCCCAATCCCCATGCATTCTCTGACCCCCCCCGGCGGATGGGGGGGTCCCCTCACTCATCCCCCCCCCAGGTTCTCGGTGTTCGGGCTGGGGTCCCGGGCGTGCCCCCACTTCTGTGCCCCCCCCCAATCCCCATGTACCCCCAAACCCCGGGTACCCCCACTTCTGTGCCCCCCCCAATCCCGGGTGCCCCCCAATCCCTGGGTGCCCCCATCCCTGGGTGCCCCCCCCAATCCCCAGGTACCCCCCAATCCCTGGGTGCCCCCCATCCCTGGGTGCCCACCATCAGAGGGTGGGGGGTCCCCCTCACTCATCCCCCCCCCAGGTTCTCAGTGTTTGGGCTGGGGTCCCGGGCGTACCCCCACTTCTGTGCCCCCCAATCCCTGGGTACCCCCCAATCCCCAGGTACCCCCAATCTCCAGACACCCCCAATCCCCATGCATTCTCTGCCCCCCCCCAGCGGATGGGGGGGTCCCCTCACTCATCCCCCCCCCCGAGGTTCTCAGTGTTCAGGTTGGGGTCCTGGGTGTACCCCCACTTCTGTGCCCCCCCCAATCCCCGTGTACCCCCACTTCTGTGCCCCCCCAATCCCCGTGTACCCCCAATCCCCGTGTACCCCCACTTCTGTGCCCCCCCAATCCCCATGTACCCCCAATCCCCGGGTACCCCCACTTCTGTGCCCCCCAATCCCCGGGTACCCCCAATCTCCAGACACCCCCAATCCCCATGCATTCTCTGCCCCCCCCGGCGGATGGGGGGGTCCCCTCACTCATCCCCCCCCCCAGGTTCTCGGTGTTCGGGCTGGGGTCCCGGGCGTACCCCCACTTCTGCGCCTTCGCCCGGGCGGTGGACACGCGGCTGGAGGAGCTGGGGGGGGAGCGGGTGCTGCCCCTGGGGGAGGGGGACGAGCTCTGCGCCCAGGAGGAATCCTTCCGCACCTGGGCCAGGGGGGTCTTCCAGGTACGGGGGGGGGACATGGGGGGGGCCGGGGGGGGATCCCGGGGGTGGGGGGTGCAGAAGTGGAGGGTCCCCGCTGCTCCCCCCCCCCCCCCCAAGCACAACCGCCCCAGCAGCGTGGCCCGGCTTGGGGGGTGGGGGTGGGGGTGTCAGCGTGAGGGGGGGGGGGATGACACATGGGGGGGGGTCGGGGGGGTCTCAGGGGTGGGGGGATTCCATGGGTGGGGGGTCCCGGGGGTGCAAGGGGGGGAGCAGGAATAGGGGTTCTCAGGGTGGGGGGGGGTCTCATGGGGGTGGGGGGGGTTCCACGGGTGGGGGGTCCTGCGGTTGGGGGTCCCGAGGATGCGGGGGGTTCCCACGGGTGGGGGGGTCCGGGGGCACGAGGGGGGCGCAGGAATGGGGGTTCCCGGGGGTGGGGTGTCACGGGGGTGTGGGGGGGGTTCCCGGGGGTGGGGGCTCCCCCCTGACACCCCCTCCCCCCCCCGCCAGGCCGCCTGCGAGACCTTCTGCGTGGGGGAGGGGCGGGGGGCGACGGGGAGCTCTTCGCCCCCCCCCCAGGGGGGCCACGGCAGCGGCAGCGGGTGGTGGAGCATCCCCAGGCCACCGACACGCTGGAGGGTACGGCCCCCCCCAAACCCCCCCCCCAGACCCCCCCCGGACTCCCAAACTCCCCCAGGCTCCCCCCCCCCAAACCCTCCCAGGACCCCCCGGACCCCACCCCCCCCGACCCCCCCAGCCCTTCTGTGACCCTCCCTGACCCCAGCCCCCCCCCATGACCCTGGACCCCCCCGAACCCCTCAGACCTCCCTGGATCCCCCCAGCTCCCATGGGACCCCCCCAGAAACCACCCCCCTCCCAGCTCCCTCAGACCCCCCCGGACCCCCCCAGGACCCCCAAACCTTCCCCGGCTCCTCTGTGACCCCCCTCCGACCCCCAGCCCCCCCATGACCCCCCTCCCCCCCTTCCCCCCCCCCCAAGTCCTGTCCCACCTGCACAAGCGCCGGGTGCTCCCCCCGAGCCCCCTGACCCCCAGCCCCCCCGTGCCCCCCCCCGACCCTCAGGTCCCCCCATGACCCCCCCGGTGACCCCCATGCCCCCCCCCCGTGCCCCCCAGGCCTGTCCCACCTGCACAAGCGCCGGGTGCTCCCCTGCACC
>NW_027415451.1:0-174516 GCF_964106895.1 Numenius arquata | reverse complement strand
ACTGGCCAGAGTGAAAAGGCATATTTTCTCAAACCTCTTAAGTTCAAATTGGGAAAACAATTGGGGATACACAAATTTTTATATCTGCCAAATTCGCCGAGACCCCTGTTAGGGTGAGATTTATTAGAGCAATTGGGAGCAGAAATTAAATTCAAAAAAGGGAAAAATGGAACTCCGGATAAGAGAAGATCAACTAATTGAAATACTAAGTTTGGCCCTAATAGGAACTCCCATTTCTACAGGAGTGCCTGAGGAGATTAAAGCCCAACTTTATCTGGGGGTATGGGCCTCGGGAGTGCCGGGGAGAGCAAAAAATGCTTCCCCAATAGTGATAAAGCCTCAACAAGGAGCACGACCGGTGAGAGTTAAACAGTATCCCCTTAGAATAGAGGACAGGGAGGGGATCCGACCAACTATAGATCGGTTTATTGAGTATGGGCCGCTGAAAGAATGTGAATCAGAGTATAACACTCCAATATTACCTGTTAAGAAGCCGGATGGTAGCTATCGCATAGTGCAGGACCTCAGAGCTATCAACAGAATTGTTGAGGCTTTACATCCGGTAGTAGCAAATCCATACACTCTTCTAACTAAACTGGTACCTGAATTGGCATGGTTTACCGTTCTGGACCTAAAGGATGCCTTTTTCTGCGTGCCTTTGAGCCCAGAGAGCCAGCTTTTATTTGCATTCGAATGGGAAAACCCAGAATCTGGGAGGAAAACACAGCTTACATGGACTGTGCTACCGCAGGGCTTCAAAAATAGCCCGACACTTTTTGGAAATCAGCTAGCTAAAGACTTGGAACAGTGGAAACACCCGCTTGGGTCAGGAGTGGTTTTGCAGTATGTGGACGATATATTACTCGCCACTGACACCAGAGAAACATGCATAAAATGGACTGTGAGCCTGTTAAATTTTCTTGGACTTAATGGCTATAAAGTTTCTTCACAGAAAGCACAGATAGCCCAGCAGCAAGTGACTTATCTGGGATATGAAATAACCGCAGGCCAACGGACACTAGGGAAGGAGAGGAAAGAGGCCATCTGCCAGACACCTCGACCACAGACGCCTAAGGAACTTCGAACCTTCCTAGGAATGACAGGATGGTGTCGTCTCTGGATATATAACTACGGACTTTTGGTAAAGCCTCTATACGAGTTATTAAAATCTGACTCAAAGAATATTATATGGAATAGGGAGGCAGACAAAGCCTTCCATCAATTAAAAAAGAGGTTAATGGAAGCACCTGCCCTGGGATTACCTGACACTACTAAACCTTTCTGGTTGTTTTCCTATGAAAAGCAAGGAATGGCCTTAGGAGTCCTAGCCCAGAATTTGGGACCCTATCGAAGGGCAGTGGCATACTTCTCCAAACAGCTTGACGAAGTAAGTAAAGGGTGGCCTAGCTGTCTCCGAGCGGTGGCAGCAGTGGTAATAAACATCCAAGAGGCCCGTAAGTTCACCCTAGGCCAGAAAATCACAGTTACGGTATCACATACAGTCTCAGCAGTACTGGAAGTAAAAGGGGGGCATTGGCTTTCACCTCAGAGGTTTCTTAAGTACCAGGCTATCCTGATAGAGCAAGATGATGTAGAAATAACAGTAACTAATATTGTCAACCCAGCCTCTTTCCTCAGCGGAACCGAAGGAGAATCAGTGACCCACGACTGCTTGGAAACAATCGAGGCTGTGTACTCCAGCCGACCAGACCTGAAAGAAGAACCATTAGAGGATGCAGAGGATTCCTGGTTCACCGACGGGAGCAGCTTCATTCAACAGGGGATACGCAAAGCTGGCTATGCGGTAACCACCACAGAGAAGGTAATAGAATCCAAGGCCCTGGCCCCCAATACATCAGCCCAAAAGGCTGAGATTATAGCACTAACCCGAGCCCTGGAATTGGCCAAAGGAAAATGGATAAATATCTGGACAGACTCTAAATATGCTTTTGGGGTAGTGCATGCTCACGGGGCGGTCTGGAGAGAAAGAGGACTCTTATCTACACAAGGGAAGCACATCAAACATGCTGAAGAAATTCTCAAACTCTTAGATGCAGTATTACTGCCTACCAAAGTGGCTATCATGCACTGCAAAGCCCACCGAAAAGGGAACACCGCTGTGGAACTGGGTAACGCACTGGCGGACCGAGAAGCCAAAAGGGCAGCGGAAATGGGTAATGCAGAAATACAATCCTTGGTCCCAGATGGTAAGATACAAATTGATGACGAACCTAAATATTCTAGGGATGATCACAAATTGATCAAAGACTTAAATGGGAAAATTGAAGGGAAATGGGCCAAAACCCCACAGGGAAAAATAATAGTGCCTTTTTCGTTATTATGGGCAATGGTCACGGCAGAACATAGAAAATCCCATTGGGGAACAGAGGCGCTTTACAGATACCTGAGTAGGCTAATATGTGCTCGAAATCTATACGCCACTGTCAAACAAGTCACTCAGCAGTGTGAGGTATGTTTACAGAACAACCCTAAGACAGGCCCCAGAGTCCAATTTGGCCAGATAGGGAAGGGAAACTATCCGGGACAACAATGGCAAATTGATTTTTCAGAACTTCCAAGAAAAGGGGGGTTTCGATACCTATTGGTGTTAACTGATACCTTTTCAGGATGGCCAGAGGCATTTCCCTGTCGAACCAACAAAACAAGAGAAGTGGTCAAAGCATTATTGCATGAAATTATACCAAGGTTCGGGGTTCCCGCAGTAATTTCCTCGGACCGAGGATCTCATTTCACTGCAAGGGTTGTTTCGAAAGTAAGCAGATTATTGGGTATAGACTGGCAACTTCACACCCCATACAACCCACGATCGAGTGGTCAAGTAGAAAAGATGAATCGCTTGATCAAAACGCAAATTGTGAAACTAGGCCAGGAAGCTAACTTGGCCTGGCCTCAATCACTGCCATTAGCCCTTCTCAGGATAAGAACAAAACCCAGAACCAAAGAAGGTTTGAGCCCCTTTGAAATACTGTATGGGAGACCATATAGTGTACAAGACGGGACATCCACAGAGCTGGGGAATGAAATACTAACAGATTACCTGATAAATTTACAAAAACAGCTCTGAGAGGTAGAAAAACTGGTTCTGGGAACAAGAGCTCGTGGACTGGATGGACCAGTACACGAGATCGAACCTGGGGACTGTGTATATGTTAAGTCTTTTACAGATTCACCACTGAAGCCAAAGTGGGAAGGTCCCTTCCAGGTACTGCTGACCACTCACACGGCCATAAAGATCAAGGAACAAGCCGCTTGGATCCATTGGACTCGCGTCAAGAGGGCTCCAGAACCCCAATGGACATCAACGCAGACTGGACCCCTGAAGCTTCGCCTCCAACGAAAAGATGGACATTAGTAACATTGATAATCGTCAACATGCCGGGACTTTGTATTTCAGGGGGAGGGACATGGGATGTGAATACATATACACCAAGTCTGGAAACATTGGTAAATGCTACTAATCTGTCAGATTGTTGGGTATGTACTACCCTACCTAAAGGAGAAATGAAATTGCCTCTATATGGGGTGGCAGCAAGCAATTGGAACAATGCCAACGGAACCTGGCCTAAATTTTGGGCAAAAGGGGGGGATGAGTCGAATGGGTATTGTGAGTACGATGATAATATCTACCCCTTAGGACCCAGATTTGATCTACAACTGTTGAAAGAAGAGTTTGTGGTATTAATTAGCAATAACAATTGTGCATGGGAACACGGGGAATATAGACACAGCGGGCCGGTGAATAAGACAACAACTTGGGGATGGAGCAAGTACTGGATTAATAAAACAACTGTTGATGTGGGAAGTTGGGATCTAACAGGGATAAGGGTAACATATATTGACTTTTGCGACAAAACACAACTAGTTGCATATAAAAGTAGTGGTATTTCCGAAGGAGAAGGATATTCCTGGGAGTATGGATGGTACCAGGCGGGGAAATTTTTAGGTGCTAATTTGACGGCAACTATTGGACCCTGTAAGTTACCTAAAGGGTATTGGTGGTTGTGTGGAGATGGATATAGTAGAAAACAGCTGCCCGGAGGATGGAAGGGAACTTGCACGATAGGCTATCTAACTAGCCAGGATACGGTGTTTAATCAGTCTGAAATCCCCTCAGGAATGCTGAGAACACCTTGGAGGAGAATTCGGGGCGTGGAAAACCCTCTAGTGACGAGGGGAACAAGGTTCCACAGCTTTGTAAGATGGTTTATACCGTTCCTGGGCGTCAGTGAATTGGAAAAGGCAATTGTGAACATATCGGCCACTATAGAAGTGCTTGAGAAATCTACAATCGATGCTATACAAGCACTTCAACAAGAAATCCAGTCATTAGCAAATGTGGTGGGACAAAACAGAATGGCATTAGACTTATTAACCTGGAAAGAAGGAGGCTTATGTGCAGTGATTAATCAAAGCTGTTGTTCATCTGTAAACCAGAATGGGAGAGTAGAAAAAGACTTACAAAATCTCATAGCTAAAACTCAGATTTTGCATTTGACTGCGCAAGATGACACCACATTCGGGTTTTCTGATCGCTGCGAAAAGTTAACCTCGTGGTTACCTAACTTGGATTGGCTTAAGCGACTGTTTTTCCTTCTAATAGCAATACTTATGTTAGGAACTTTAGTGTGTGCATTAATTAGATGTCTTATGTGTTGTACCAGGGGGGTGAAAGACGAATACATTCAATGGAAGAAGCATCAGCTCCGTGAACGAGTGGAATCTGGGAAGTATTTTAGAAATCAGATGGGGAGAGAGAATGTGTTATAGGTGATTGTAAAAGATTTTACAAAGTTGAAAGAAAAGGGGGGACTTGATTCAGAAAACGAACGGTTACAGGTTGTTAGTGCGGATGTAATACAGCCTGGGAAAGAACAAAAGCTCGGAGCCCCAGCATTCCAAGATAAAGAAATGGCCTTGTGTATAAGATAGCGGGAGCAGCTGCATGCTAAGGAGGTGCTGAGGAGGAACCTAACTGTCTGGGAAAGGTGTCCATCTGGTCAGGACAGGGGAGGAGATTTTTGATAATGAGTTCTTAGAAATAATTAGAATAGTAACGCCTTTAATTATAATAACCTGCCCACCTTAATGAATATGTATGCTTTTCACCATAAATGGACGCTTGCTTCACAAACCGGTGTGCAAGTTTGGCGGAGAAATCCCCCTTGCACCCAGCGCTGCAATAAACATACCTGCTTTATAACTCTCTGCGAGTTGTAAGGTTTGTTTCTGCGCGTCAGTTTGGCACCCCAGATGGGACCCCCTTCGTCCGGCTGCGGGACCTGCTGAGGACGGGACTCCTCTGGGCGCCCCCGAGATTTCTCGGAAGGACTCCCCAACTCATCCAGATCACCGCGGGGACAGACAAGGACCATCTCCTGCGGACCAGGTATGTTCAGGGTTTCTCAGTGGGGGACCTGTAAGTCGTGAGGAGACGTCCTACGCGTGGTAAAGAGTGGGTGTACTCGCCCCGGGGTATGCTCAAGCTTGGGCTAATGGTGTGGGATCCCTGGGTTTTGGGTTTTGTGTTAGTGTGTGGAATTGTAATATTGTTGATTATTTGTTGTATTTGTCATAAGGTACCCCTACCGTGTTATTGTCTGTAATTGTTGTATGAGTGAACTGAGTGATTGAGACGTGGCACTGCTGCGGAGCGAGTGCAGAGTTCTCATCCACGGTTCCGTGTTCTCCGCGAGGAGAGCGGCCGGAGACGAACGAAGCGTATGACAGACTGTACAGAAGCATTGTGTGAATCTAATATTGAGACTATTAAGTGGCAGTGTCTTGGACATTCGGATAACGTTTGTGATCCTATTTTTGTCTTAAAGTGCTTTGCTTGTAATACGGAGGTTTGGGTAGGTCGGGAGGACGATTTTTGGTGTCCACAGTGTGGTAGCTGGACTGAGCGGGAAAAGATCGAGCGGGCGGGAGAGTTGAAACAAGTAATCTGTGGAGACATAGCCTACTCCTGGAGATAAAGGTAGCGGCAGCGGCAGCGGCGGGGGTAACACCTAAGTGACACACGGAGATCAGGATCGCCTCTGAACTAAGGGGGTAAGGAGGACATAAAATGGGCAATAATCAAGGGGGCGAGATACTGAAAAAGAGTCCCCTAGGGTGTATTTTAGCACACTGGAAGGAGATCGGGGGCTCACCAGGTGGCAGCGTGGACAAGAAAACCTTAATTAAATATTGTAATCAATGGTGGCCCCTTTACAAAGTAGATGATCAGGAGAAATGGCCCTTAACGGGACTCTTAATTACAATACTATACTACAATTAATGCTGTTCCTTAGAAGGGAAGGAAAGTGGGATGAAGTCATATATGCGGATATGTTTTTCACCCTTTGGAACCATCCAGAGTACCAACGGGACTGCGGGCTATTACCTCCACAAGACCCGATGGTACTAGCCTTAGAGAAAGAAAGAAGAGGAGAAATGAAAGGTGATGTAAAAAGATGTTGTTCAGCCTGTAGCATAGGGCAGAGATGCACAAAGCCTGAAAAGATTCAGGATCTTAAAGAAGACGATTTTCTTGACACTTACTTACCACCGGTTAGAGCAATAGAAGACCGTTGGGAGGGGGTAAGGGTTCCTCAAGAAGATGGGGAAACGGAAGCTGATTCCAAAACTGAATCAAAAACCCCACCTGACAGCCCTGTATCGTCCCGTACTCGGAAAAGGACAGAGCAAGCAGTGATTCAAGCACCCTTAAGGGAAGCTGTGGGTCCGGACGGACTACCTGTAATGATAAAAGTCCCTTTTTCCTCATTTGATTTAGAAACCTGGAAAAGCGTGGCAAAGAACTATCGGAATGATCCCGTAGGGGTTACTAGACATTTTCAGTTTCTGGTAAAGCAGCATAACCCTGACTGGAGTGATATCCAGTTATTATTAGATCACCTAACAGAAACTGAGAAACAACTGGTTTTAAAAACTGCTCACAATATAGCCACGGAACAACTGAAAGATTCAGGAAGGGCCATTAAAGAACACTTCCCCTTGCAGAACCCTCACTGGAACCCAAACAGGAGCATTCACTCAGAGGCGCTAGAAACTTACAGAGATTGGATTATAACAGGGATGGAGAGGGCTATCCCGAAAGCCATTAACTGGTCAATGCTGTATGCTGTAAGACAAGGGCCGAAGGAGAGTCCCTCGGAGTTTCTGGATAAATTACGAGATGCAATGAGACGCTACACCCCCTTGGACCCTGGATCAGAGATAGGAATCCAGCAGTTAGTGTCTCTCTTTTTAGGGCAGTCTGCCAACGATATCCGGAGGAAGCTGCAAAAACTGAGAACAACCGACAGCAGGAATCTAGAGACTCTGTTAGATGAGGCACGGAGAGTGTTTAACAACCGGGAGGAGGAGGATAAGAAAAGGGACAGATGGGCACTGGTGGTAGCAATACATGGGAGGGGGGAAACGAAAGCAGGGAATTTTAGGAAACCATTAGAAAGAGATCAATGTGCATGGTGTAAGCAGAGAGGGCACTGGAAGAATGAGTGCCCAAAAAGACGAAAAGAAAAAATTCAGGCCCATTATAAAGAAGATTGACGGGGACCGGGGGAATCTACCCTAGCGGATCCACTGGTTACCCTAAGGCTAGGGAAAAAGCAACAAGAAATGGAATTTTTGGTGGATACAGGAGCAACGTATTCGGTTTTAAATCAAGCTCTGACCCCTATTGATACTGATTTTATAACAGTAACAGGAGCCACTGGCCAGAGTGAAAAGGCATATTTTCTCAAACCTCTTAAGTTCAAATTGGGAAAACAATTGGGGATACACAAATTTTTATATCTGCCAAATTCGCCGAGACCCCTGTTAGGGTGAGATTTATTAGAGCAATTGGGAGCAGAAATTAAATTCAAAAAAGGGAAAAATGGAACTCCGGATAAGAGAAGATCAACTAATTGAAATACTAAGTTTGGCCCTAATAGGAACTCCCATTTCTACAGGAGTGCCTGAGGAGATTAAAGCCCAACTTTATCTGGGGGTATGGGCCTCGGGAGTGCCGGGGAGAGCAAAAAATGCTTCCCCAATAGTGATAAAGCCTCAACAAGGAGCACGACCGGTGAGAGTTAAACAGTATCCCCTTAGAATAGAGGACAGGGAGGGGATCCGACCAACTATAGATCGGTTTATTGAGTATGGGCCGCTGAAAGAATGTGAATCAGAGTATAACACTCCAATATTACCTGTTAAGAAGCCGGATGGTAGCTATCGCATAGTGCAGGACCTCAGAGCTATCAACAGAATTGTTGAGGCTTTACATCCGGTAGTAGCAAATCCATACACTCTTCTAACTAAACTGGTACCTGAATTGGCATGGTTTACCGTTCTGGACCTAAAGGATGCCTTTTTCTGCGTGCCTTTGAGCCCAGAGAGCCAGCTTTTATTTGCATTCGAATGGGAAAACCCAGAATCTGGGAGGAAAACACAGCTTACATGGACTGTGCTACCGCAGGGCTTCAAAAATAGCCCGACACTTTTTGGAAATCAGCTAGCTAAAGACTTGGAACAGTGGAAACACCCGCTTGGGTCAGGAGTGGTTTTGCAGTATGTGGACGATATATTACTCGCCACTGACACCAGAGAAACATGCATAAAATGGACTGTGAGCCTGTTAAATTTTCTTGGACTTAATGGCTATAAAGTTTCTTCACAGAAAGCACAGATAGCCCAGCAGCAAGTGACTTATCTGGGATATGAAATAACCGCAGGCCAACGGACACTAGGGAAGGAGAGGAAAGAGGCCATCTGCCAGACACCTCGACCACAGACGCCTAAGGAACTTCGAACCTTCCTAGGAATGACAGGATGGTGTCGTCTCTGGATATATAACTACGGACTTTTGGTAAAGCCTCTATACGAGTTATTAAAATCTGACTCAAAGAATATTATATGGAATAGGGAGGCAGACAAAGCCTTCCATCAATTAAAAAAGAGGTTAATGGAAGCACCTGCCCTGGGATTACCTGACACTACTAAACCTTTCTGGTTGTTTTCCTATGAAAAGCAAGGAATGGCCTTAGGAGTCCTAGCCCAGAATTTGGGACCCTATCGAAGGGCAGTGGCATACTTCTCCAAACAGCTTGACGAAGTAAGTAAAGGGTGGCCTAGCTGTCTCCGAGCGGTGGCAGCAGTGGTAATAAACATCCAAGAGGCCCGTAAGTTCACCCTAGGCCAGAAAATCACAGTTACGGTATCACATACAGTCTCAGCAGTACTGGAAGTAAAAGGGGGGCATTGGCTTTCACCTCAGAGGTTTCTTAAGTACCAGGCTATCCTGATAGAGCAAGATGATGTAGAAATAACAGTAACTAATATTGTCAACCCAGCCTCTTTCCTCAGCGGAACCGAAGGAGAATCAGTGACCCACGACTGCTTGGAAACAATCGAGGCTGTGTACTCCAGCCGACCAGACCTGAAAGAAGAACCATTAGAGGATGCAGAGGATTCCTGGTTCACCGACGGGAGCAGCTTCATTCAACAGGGGATACGCAAAGCTGGCTATGCGGTAACCACCACAGAGAAGGTAATAGAATCCAAGGCCCTGGCCCCCAATACATCAGCCCAAAAGGCTGAGATTATAGCACTAACCCGAGCCCTGGAATTGGCCAAAGGAAAATGGATAAATATCTGGACAGACTCTAAATATGCTTTTGGGGTAGTGCATGCTCACGGGGCGGTCTGGAGAGAAAGAGGACTCTTATCTACACAAGGGAAGCACATCAAACATGCTGAAGAAATTCTCAAACTCTTAGATGCAGTATTACTGCCTACCAAAGTGGCTATCATGCACTGCAAAGCCCACCGAAAAGGGAACACCGCTGTGGAACTGGGTAACGCACTGGCGGACCGAGAAGCCAAAAGGGCAGCGGAAATGGGTAATGCAGAAATACAATCCTTGGTCCCAGATGGTAAGATACAAATTGATGACGAACCTAAATATTCTAGGGATGATCACAAATTGATCAAAGACTTAAATGGGAAAATTGAAGGGAAATGGGCCAAAACCCCACAGGGAAAAATAATAGTGCCTTTTTCGTTATTATGGGCAATGGTCACGGCAGAACATAGAAAATCCCATTGGGGAACAGAGGCGCTTTACAGATACCTGAGTAGGCTAATATGTGCTCGAAATCTATACGCCACTGTCAAACAAGTCACTCAGCAGTGTGAGGTATGTTTACAGAACAACCCTAAGACAGGCCCCAGAGTCCAATTTGGCCAGATAGGGAAGGGAAACTATCCGGGACAACAATGGCAAATTGATTTTTCAGAACTTCCAAGAAAAGGGGGGTTTCGATACCTATTGGTGTTAACTGATACCTTTTCAGGATGGCCAGAGGCATTTCCCTGTCGAACCAACAAAACAAGAGAAGTGGTCAAAGCATTATTGCATGAAATTATACCAAGGTTCGGGGTTCCCGCAGTAATTTCCTCGGACCGAGGATCTCATTTCACTGCAAGGGTTGTTTCGAAAGTAAGCAGATTATTGGGTATAGACTGGCAACTTCACACCCCATACAACCCACGATCGAGTGGTCAAGTAGAAAAGATGAATCGCTTGATCAAAACGCAAATTGTGAAACTAGGCCAGGAAGCTAACTTGGCCTGGCCTCAATCACTGCCATTAGCCCTTCTCAGGATAAGAACAAAACCCAGAACCAAAGAAGGTTTGAGCCCCTTTGAAATACTGTATGGGAGACCATATAGTGTACAAGACGGGACATCCACAGAGCTGGGGAATGAAATACTAACAGATTACCTGATAAATTTACAAAAACAGCTCTGAGAGGTAGAAAAACTGGTTCTGGGAACAAGAGCTCGTGGACTGGATGGACCAGTACACGAGATCGAACCTGGGGACTGTGTATATGTTAAGTCTTTTACAGATTCACCACTGAAGCCAAAGTGGGAAGGTCCCTTCCAGGTACTGCTGACCACTCACACGGCCATAAAGATCAAGGAACAAGCCGCTTGGATCCATTGGACTCGCGTCAAGAGGGCTCCAGAACCCCAATGGACATCAACGCAGACTGGACCCCTGAAGCTTCGCCTCCAACGAAAAGATGGACATTAGTAACATTGATAATCGTCAACATGCCGGGACTTTGTATTTCAGGGGGAGGGACATGGGATGTGAATACATATACACCAAGTCTGGAAACATTGGTAAATGCTACTAATCTGTCAGATTGTTGGGTATGTACTACCCTACCTAAAGGAGAAATGAAATTGCCTCTATATGGGGTGGCAGCAAGCAATTGGAACAATGCCAACGGAACCTGGCCTAAATTTTGGGCAAAAGGGGGGGATGAGTCGAATGGGTATTGTGAGTACGATGATAATATCTACCCCTTAGGACCCAGATTTGATCTACAACTGTTGAAAGAAGAGTTTGTGGTATTAATTAGCAATAACAATTGTGCATGGGAACACGGGGAATATAGACACAGCGGGCCGGTGAATAAGACAACAACTTGGGGATGGAGCAAGTACTGGATTAATAAAACAACTGTTGATGTGGGAAGTTGGGATCTAACAGGGATAAGGGTAACATATATTGACTTTTGCGACAAAACACAACTAGTTGCATATAAAAGTAGTGGTATTTCCGAAGGAGAAGGATATTCCTGGGAGTATGGATGGTACCAGGCGGGGAAATTTTTAGGTGCTAATTTGACGGCAACTATTGGACCCTGTAAGTTACCTAAAGGGTATTGGTGGTTGTGTGGAGATGGATATAGTAGAAAACAGCTGCCCGGAGGATGGAAGGGAACTTGCACGATAGGCTATCTAACTAGCCAGGATACGGTGTTTAATCAGTCTGAAATCCCCTCAGGAATGCTGAGAACACCTTGGAGGAGAATTCGGGGCGTGGAAAACCCTCTAGTGACGAGGGGAACAAGGTTCCACAGCTTTGTAAGATGGTTTATACCGTTCCTGGGCGTCAGTGAATTGGAAAAGGCAATTGTGAACATATCGGCCACTATAGAAGTGCTTGAGAAATCTACAATCGATGCTATACAAGCACTTCAACAAGAAATCCAGTCATTAGCAAATGTGGTGGGACAAAACAGAATGGCATTAGACTTATTAACCTGGAAAGAAGGAGGCTTATGTGCAGTGATTAATCAAAGCTGTTGTTCATCTGTAAACCAGAATGGGAGAGTAGAAAAAGACTTACAAAATCTCATAGCTAAAACTCAGATTTTGCATTTGACTGCGCAAGATGACACCACATTCGGGTTTTCTGATCGCTGCGAAAAGTTAACCTCGTGGTTACCTAACTTGGATTGGCTTAAGCGACTGTTTTTCCTTCTAATAGCAATACTTATGTTAGGAACTTTAGTGTGTGCATTAATTAGATGTCTTATGTGTTGTACCAGGGGGGTGAAAGACGAATACATTCAATGGAAGAAGCATCAGCTCCGTGAACGAGTGGAATCTGGGAAGTATTTTAGAAATCAGATGGGGAGAGAGAATGTGTTATAGGTGATTGTAAAAGATTTTACAAAGTTGAAAGAAAAGGGGGGACTTGATTCAGAAAACGAACGGTTACAGGTTGTTAGTGCGGATGTAATACAGCCTGGGAAAGAACAAAAGCTCGGAGCCCCAGCATTCCAAGATAAAGAAATGGCCTTGTGTATAAGATAGCGGGAGCAGCTGCATGCTAAGGAGGTGCTGAGGAGGAACCTAACTGTCTGGGAAAGGTGTCCATCTGGTCAGGACAGGGGAGGAGATTTTTGATAATGAGTTCTTAGAAATAATTAGAATAGTAACGCCTTTAATTATAATAACCTGCCCACCTTAATGAATATGTATGCTTTTCACCATAAATGGACGCTTGCTTCACAAACCGGTGTGCAAGTTTGGCGGAGAAATCCCCCTTGCACCCAGCGCTGCAATAAACATACCTGCTTTATAACTCTCTGCGAGTTGTAAGGTTTGTTTCTGCGCGTCAGTTTGGCACCCCAGATGGGACCCCCTTCGTCCGGCTGCGGGACCTGCTGAGGACGGGACTCCTCTGGGCGCCCCCGAGATTTCTCGGAAGGACTCCCCAACTCATCCAGATCACCGCGGGGACAGACAAGGACCATCTCCTGCGGACCAGGTATGTTCAGGGTTTCTCAGTGGGGGACCTGTAAGTCGTGAGGAGACGTCCTACGCGTGGTAAAGAGTGGGTGTACTCGCCCCGGGGTATGCTCAAGCTTGGGCTAATGGTGTGGGATCCCTGGGTTTTGGGTTTTGTGTTAGTGTGTGGAATTGTAATATTGTTGATTATTTGTTGTATTTGTCATAAGGTACCCCTACCGTGTTATTGTCTGTAATTGTTGTATGAGTGAACTGAGTGATTGAGACGTGGCACTGCTGCGGAGCGAGTGCAGAGTTCTCATCCACGGTTCCGTGTTCTCCGCGAGGAGAGCGGCCGGAGACGAACGAAGCGTATGACAGACTGTACAGAAGCATTGTGTGAATCTAATATTGAGACTATTAAGTGGCAGTGTCTTGGACATTCGGATAACGTTTGTGATCCTATTTTTGTCTTAAAGTGCTTTGCTTGTAATACGGAGGTTTGGGTAGGTCGGGAGGACGATTTTTGGTGTCCACAGTGTGGTAGCTGGACTGAGCGGGAAAAGATCGAGCGGGCGGGAGAGTTGAAACAAGTAATCTGTGGAGACATAGCCTACTCCTGGAGATAAAGGTAGCGGCAGCGGCAGCGGCGGGGGTAACACCTAAATGACACACGGAGATCAGGATCGCCTCTGAACTAAGGGGGTAAGGAGGACATAAAATGGGCAATAATCAAGGGGGCGAGATACTGAAAAAGAGTCCCCTAGGGTGTATTTTAGCACACTGGAAGGAGATCGGGGGCTCACCAGGTGGCAGCGTGGACAAGAAAACCTTAATTAAATATTGTAATCAATGGTGGCCCCTTTACAAAGTAGATGATCAGGAGAAATGGCCCTTAACGGGACTCTTAATTACAATACTATACTACAATTAATGCTGTTCCTTAGAAGGGAAGGAAAGTGGGATGAAGTCATATATGCGGATATGTTTTTCACCCTTTGGAACCATCCAGAGTACCAACGGGACTGCGGGCTATTACCTCCACAAGACCCGATGGTACTAGCCTTAGAGAAAGAAAGAAGAGGAGAAATGAAAGGTGATGTAAAAAGATGTTGTTCAGCCTGTAGCATAGGGCAGAGATGCACAAAGCCTGAAAAGATTCAGGATCTTAAAGAAGACGATTTTCTTGACACTTACTTACCACCGGTTAGAGCAATAGAAGACCGTTGGGAGGGGGTAAGGGTTCCTCAAGAAGATGGGGAAACGGAAGCTGATTCCAAAACTGAATCAAAAACCCCACCTGACAGCCCTGTATCGTCCCGTACTCGGAAAAGGACAGAGCAAGCAGTGATTCAAGCACCCTTAAGGGAAGCTGTGGGTCCGGACGGACTACCTGTAATGATAAAAGTCCCTTTTTCCTCATTTGATTTAGAAACCTGGAAAAGCGTGGCAAAGAACTATCGGAATGATCCCGTAGGGGTTACTAGACATTTTCAGTTTCTGGTAAAGCAGCATAACCCTGACTGGAGTGATATCCAGTTATTATTAGATCACCTAACAGAAACTGAGAAACAACTGGTTTTAAAAACTGCTCACAATATAGCCACGGAACAACTGAAAGATTCAGGAAGGGCCATTAAAGAACACTTCCCCTTGCAGAACCCTCACTGGAACCCAAACAGGAGCATTCACTCAGAGGCGCTAGAAACTTACAGAGATTGGATTATAACAGGGATGGAGAGGGCTATCCCGAAAGCCATTAACTGGTCAATGCTGTATGCTGTAAGACAAGGGCCGAAGGAGAGTCCCTCGGAGTTTCTGGATAAATTACGAGATGCAATGAGACGCTACACCCCCTTGGACCCTGGATCAGAGATAGGAATCCAGCAGTTAGTGTCTCTCTTTTTAGGGCAGTCTGCCAACGATATCCGGAGGAAGCTGCAAAAACTGAGAACAACCGACAGCAGGAATCTAGAGACTCTGTTAGATGAGGCACGGAGAGTGTTTAACAACCGGGAGGAGGAGGATAAGAAAAGGGACAGATGGGCACTGGTGGTAGCAATACATGGGAGGGGGGAAACGAAAGCAGGGAATTTTAGGAAACCATTAGAAAGAGATCAATGTGCATGGTGTAAGCAGAGAGGGCACTGGAAGAATGAGTGCCCAAAAAGACGAAAAGAAAAAATTCAGGCCCATTATAAAGAAGATTGACGGGGACCGGGGGAATCTACCCTAGCGGATCCACTGGTTACCCTAAGGCTAGGGAAAAAGCAACAAGAAATGGAATTTTTGGTGGATACAGGAGCAACGTATTCGGTTTTAAATCAAGCTCTGACCCCTATTGATACTGATTTTATAACAGTAACAGGAGCCACTGGCCAGAGTGAAAAGGCATATTTTCTCAAACCTCTTAAGTTCAAATTGGGAAAACAATTGGGGATACACAAATTTTTATATCTGCCAAATTCGCCGAGACCCCTGTTAGGGTGAGATTTATTAGAGCAATTGGGAGCAGAAATTAAATTCAAAAAAGGGAAAAATGGAACTCCGGATAAGAGAAGATCAACTAATTGAAATACTAAGTTTGGCCCTAATAGGAACTCCCATTTCTACAGGAGTGCCTGAGGAGATTAAAGCCCAACTTTATCTGGGGGTATGGGCCTCGGGAGTGCCGGGGAGAGCAAAAAATGCTTCCCCAATAGTGATAAAGCCTCAACAAGGAGCACGACCGGTGAGAGTTAAACAGTATCCCCTTAGAATAGAGGACAGGGAGGGGATCCGACCAACTATAGATCGGTTTATTGAGTATGGGCCGCTGAAAGAATGTGAATCAGAGTATAACACTCCAATATTACCTGTTAAGAAGCCGGATGGTAGCTATCGCATAGTGCAGGACCTCAGAGCTATCAACAGAATTGTTGAGGCTTTACATCCGGTAGTAGCAAATCCATACACTCTTCTAACTAAACTGGTACCTGAATTGGCATGGTTTACCGTTCTGGACCTAAAGGATGCCTTTTTCTGCGTGCCTTTGAGCCCAGAGAGCCAGCTTTTATTTGCATTCGAATGGGAAAACCCAGAATCTGGGAGGAAAACACAGCTTACATGGACTGTGCTACCGCAGGGCTTCAAAAATAGCCCGACACTTTTTGGAAATCAGCTAGCTAAAGACTTGGAACAGTGGAAACACCCGCTTGGGTCAGGAGTGGTTTTGCAGTATGTGGACGATATATTACTCGCCACTGACACCAGAGAAACATGCATAAAATGGACTGTGAGCCTGTTAAATTTTCTTGGACTTAATGGCTATAAAGTTTCTTCACAGAAAGCACAGATAGCCCAGCAGCAAGTGACTTATCTGGGATATGAAATAACCGCAGGCCAACGGACACTAGGGAAGGAGAGGAAAGAGGCCATCTGCCAGACACCTCGACCACAGACGCCTAAGGAACTTCGAACCTTCCTAGGAATGACAGGATGGTGTCGTCTCTGGATATATAACTACGGACTTTTGGTAAAGCCTCTATACGAGTTATTAAAATCTGACTCAAAGAATATTATATGGAATAGGGAGGCAGACAAAGCCTTCCATCAATTAAAAAAGAGGTTAATGGAAGCACCTGCCCTGGGATTACCTGACACTACTAAACCTTTCTGGTTGTTTTCCTATGAAAAGCAAGGAATGGCCTTAGGAGTCCTAGCCCAGAATTTGGGACCCTATCGAAGGGCAGTGGCATACTTCTCCAAACAGCTTGACGAAGTAAGTAAAGGGTGGCCTAGCTGTCTCCGAGCGGTGGCAGCAGTGGTAATAAACATCCAAGAGGCCCGTAAGTTCACCCTAGGCCAGAAAATCACAGTTACGGTATCACATACAGTCTCAGCAGTACTGGAAGTAAAAGGGGGGCATTGGCTTTCACCTCAGAGGTTTCTTAAGTACCAGGCTATCCTGATAGAGCAAGATGATGTAGAAATAACAGTAACTAATATTGTCAACCCAGCCTCTTTCCTCAGCGGAACCGAAGGAGAATCAGTGACCCACGACTGCTTGGAAACAATCGAGGCTGTGTACTCCAGCCGACCAGACCTGAAAGAAGAACCATTAGAGGATGCAGAGGATTCCTGGTTCACCGACGGGAGCAGCTTCATTCAACAGGGGATACGCAAAGCTGGCTATGCGGTAACCACCACAGAGAAGGTAATAGAATCCAAGGCCCTGGCCCCCAATACATCAGCCCAAAAGGCTGAGATTATAGCACTAACCCGAGCCCTGGAATTGGCCAAAGGAAAATGGATAAATATCTGGACAGACTCTAAATATGCTTTTGGGGTAGTGCATGCTCACGGGGCGGTCTGGAGAGAAAGAGGACTCTTATCTACACAAGGGAAGCACATCAAACATGCTGAAGAAATTCTCAAACTCTTAGATGCAGTATTACTGCCTACCAAAGTGGCTATCATGCACTGCAAAGCCCACCGAAAAGGGAACACCGCTGTGGAACTGGGTAACGCACTGGCGGACCGAGAAGCCAAAAGGGCAGCGGAAATGGGTAATGCAGAAATACAATCCTTGGTCCCAGATGGTAAGATACAAATTGATGACGAACCTAAATATTCTAGGGATGATCACAAATTGATCAAAGACTTAAATGGGAAAATTGAAGGGAAATGGGCCAAAACCCCACAGGGAAAAATAATAGTGCCTTTTTCGTTATTATGGGCAATGGTCACGGCAGAACATAGAAAATCCCATTGGGGAACAGAGGCGCTTTACAGATACCTGAGTAGGCTAATATGTGCTCGAAATCTATACGCCGCTGTCAAACAAGTCACTCAGCAGTGTGAGGTATGTTTACAGAACAACCCTAAGACAGGCCCCAGAGTCCAATTTGGCCAGATAGGGAAGGGAAACTATCCGGGACAACAATGGCAAATTGATTTTTCAGAACTTCCAAGAAAAGGGGGGTTTCGATACCTATTGGTGTTAACTGATACCTTTTCAGGATGGCCAGAGGCATTTCCCTGTCGAACCAACAAAACAAGAGAAGTGGTCAAAGCATTATTGCATGAAATTATACCAAGGTTCGGGGTTCCCGCAGTAATTTCCTCGGACCGAGGATCTCATTTCACTGCAAGGGTTGTTTCGAAAGTAAGCAGATTATTGGGTATAGACTGGCAACTTCACACCCCATACAACCCACGATCGAGTGGTCAAGTAGAAAAGATGAATCGCTTGATCAAAACGCAAATTGTGAAACTAGGCCAGGAAGCTAACTTGGCCTGGCCTCAATCACTACCATTAGCCCTTCTCAGGATAAGAACAAAACCCAGAACCAAAGAAGGTTTGAGCCCCTTTGAAATACTGTATGGGAGACCATATAGTGTACAAGACGGGACATCCACAGAGCTGGGGAATGAAATACTAACAGATTACCTGATAAATTTACAAAAACAGCTCTGAGAGGTAGAAAAACTGGTTCTGGGAACAAGAGCTCGTGGACTGGATGGACCAGTACACGAGATCGAACCTGGGGACTATGTATATGTTAAGTCTTTTACAGATTCACCACTGAAGCCAAAGTGGGAAGGTCCCTTCCAGGTACTGCTGACCACTCACACGGCCATAAAGATCAAGGAACAAGCCGCTTGGATCCATTGGACTCGCGTCAAGAGGGCTCCAGAACCCCAATGGACATCAACGCAGACTGGACCCCTGAAGCTTCGCCTCCAACGAAAAGATGGACATTAGTAACATTGATAATCGTCAACATGCCGGGACTTTGTATTTCAGGGGGAGGGACATGGGATGTGAATACATATACACCAAGTCTGGAAACATTGGTAAATGCTACTAATCTGTCAGATTGTTGGGTATGTACTACCCTACCTAAAGGAGAAATGAAATTGCCTCTATATGGGGTGGCAGCAAGCAATTGGAACAATGCCAACGGAACCTGGCCTAAATTTTGGGCAAAAGGGGGGGATGAGTCGAATGGGTATTGTGAGTACGATGATAATATCTACCCCTTAGGACCCAGATTTGATCTACAACTGTTGAAAGAAGAGTTTGTGGTATTAATTAGCAATAACAATTGTGCATGGGAACACGGGGAATATAGACACAGCGGGCCGGTGAATAAGACAACAACTTGGGGATGGAGCAAGTACTGGATTAATAAAACAACTGTTGATGTGGGAAGTTGGGATCTAACAGGGACAAGGGTAACATATATTGACTTTTGCGACAAAACACAACTAGTTGCATATAAAAGTAGTGGTATTTCCGAAGGAGAAGGATATTCCTGGGAGTATGGATGGTACCAGGCGGGGAAATTTTTAGGTGCTAATTTGACGGCAACTATTGGACCCTGTAAGTTACCTAAAGGGTATTGGTGGTTGTGTGGAGATGGATATAGTAGAAAACAGCTGCCCGGAGGATGGAAGGGAACTTGCACGATAGGCTATCTAACTAGCCAGGATACGGTGTTTAATCAGTCTGAAATCCCCTCAGGAATGCTGAGAACACCTTGGAGGAGAATTCGGGGCGTGGAAAACCCTCTAGTGACGAGGGGAACAAGGTTCCACAGCTTTGTAAGATGGTTTATACCGTTCCTGGGCGTCAGTGAATTGGAAAAGGCAATTGTGAACATATCGGCCACTATAGAAGTGCTTGAGAAATCTACAATCGATGCTATACAAGCACTTCAACAAGAAATCCAGTCGTTAGCAAATGTGGTGGGACAAAACAGAATGGCATTAGACTTATTAACCTGGAAAGAAGGAGGCTTATGTGCAGTGATTAATCAAAGCTGTTGTTCATCTGTAAACCAGAATGGGAGAGTAGAAAAAGACTTACAAAATCTCATAGCTAAAACTCAGATTTTGCATTTGACTGCGCAAGATGACACCACATTCGGGTTTTCTGATCGCTGCGAAAAGTTAACCTCGTGGTTACCTAACTTGGATTGGCTTAAGCGACTGTTTTTCCTTCTAATAGCAATACTTATGTTAGGAACTTTAGTGTGTGCATTAATTAGATGTCTTATGTGTTGTACCAGGGGGGTGAAAGACGAATACATTCAATGGAAGAAGCATCAGCTCCGTGAACGAGTGGAATCTGGGAAGTATTTTAGAAATCAGATGGGGAGAGAGAATGTGTTATAGGTGATTGTAAAAGATTTTACAAAGTTGAAAGAAAAGGGGGGACTTGATTCAGAAAACGAACGGTTACAGGTTGTTAGTGCGGATGTAATACAGCCTGGGAAAGAACAAAAGCTCGGAGCCCCAGCATTCCAAGATAAAGAAATGGCCTTGTGTATAAGATAGCGGGAGCAGCTGCATGCTAAGGAGGTGCTGAGGAGGAACCTAACTGTCTGGGAAAGGTGTCCATCTGGTCAGGACAGGGGAGGAGATTTTTGATAATGAGTTCTTAGAAATAATTAGAATAGTAACGCCTTTAATTATAATAACCTGCCCACCTTAATGAATATGTATGCTTTTCACCATAAATGGACGCTTGCTTCACAAACCGGTGTGCAAGTTTGGCGGAGAAATCCCCCTTGCACCCAGCGCTGCAATAAACATACCTGCTTTATAACTCTCTGCGAGTTGTAAGGTTTGTTTCTGCGCGTCAGTTTGGCACCCCAGATGGGACCCCCTTTGTCCGGCTGCGGGACCTGCTGAGGACGGGACTCCTCTGGGCGCCCCCGAGATTTCTCGGAAGGACTCCCCAACTCATCCAGATCACCGCGGGGACAGACAAGGACCATCTCCTGCGGACCAGGTATGTTCAGGGTTTCTCAGTGGGGGACCTGTAAGTCGTGAGGAGACGTCCTACGCGTGGTAAAGAGTGGGTGTACTCGCCCCGGGGTATGCTCAAGCTTGGGCTAATGGTGTGGGATCCCTGGGTTTTGGGTTTTGTGTTAGTGTGTGGAATTGTAATATTGTTGATTATTTGTTGTATTTGTCATAAGGTACCCCTACCGTGTTATTGTCTGTAATTGTTGTATGAGTGAACTGAGTGATTGAGACGTGGCACTGCTGCGGAGCGAGTGCAGAGTTCTCATCCACGGTTCCGTGTTCTCCGCGAGGAGAGCGGCCGGAGACGAACGAAGCGTATGACAGACTGTACAGAAGCATTGTGTGAATCTAATATTGAGACTATTAAGTGGCAGTGTCTTGGACATTCGGATAACGTTTGTGATCCTATTTTTGTCTTAAAGTGCTTTGCTTGTAATACGGAGGTTTGGGTAGGTCGGGAGGACGATTTTTGGTGTCCACAGTGTGGTAGCTGGACTGAGCGGGAAAAGATCGAGCGGGCGGGAGAGTTGAAACAAGTAATCTGTGGAGACATAGCCTACTCCTGGAGATAAAGGTAGCGGCAGCGGCAGCGGCGGGGGTAACACCTAAATGACACACGGAGATCAGGATCGCCTCTGAACTAAGGGGGTAAGGAGGACATAAAATGGGCAATAATCAAGGGGGCGAGATACTGAAAAAGAGTCCCCTAGGGTGTATTTTAGCACACTGGAAGGAGATCGGGGGCTCACCAGGTGGCAGCGTGGACAAGAAAACCTTAATTAAATATTGTAATCAATGGTGGCCCCTTTACAAAGTAGATGATCAGGAGAAATGGCCCTTAACGGGACTCTTAATTACAATACTATACTACAATTAATGCTGTTCCTTAGAAGGGAAGGAAAGTGGGATGAAGTCATATATGCGGATATGTTTTTCACCCTTTGGAACCATCCAGAGTACCAACGGGACTGCGGGCTATTACCTCCACAAGACCCGATGGTACTAGCCTTAGAGAAAGAAAGAAGAGGAGAAATGAAAGGTGATGTAAAAAGATGTTGTTCAGCCTGTAGCATAGGGCAGAGATGCACAAAGCCTGAAAAGATTCAGGATCTTAAAGAAGACGATTTTCTTGACACTTACTTACCACCGGTTAGAGCAATAGAAGACCGTTGGGAGGGGGTAAGGGTTCCTCAAGAAGATGGGGAAACGGAAGCTGATTCCAAAACTGAATCAAAAACCCCACCTGACAGCCCTGTATCGTCCCGTACTCGGAAAAGGACAGAGCAAGCAGTGATTCAAGCACCCTTAAGGGAAGCTGTGGGTCCGGACGGACTACCTGTAATGATAAAAGTCCCTTTTTCCTCATTTGATTTAGAAACCTGGAAAAGCGTGGCAAAGAACTATCGGAATGATCCCGTAGGGGTTACTAGACATTTTCAGTTTCTGGTAAAGCAGCATAACCCTGACTGGAGTGATATCCAGTTATTATTAGATCACCTAACAGAAACTGAGAAACAACTGGTTTTAAAAACTGCTCACAATATAGCCACGGAACAACTGAAAGATTCAGGAAGGGACATTAAAGAACACTTCCCCTTGCAGAACCCTCACTGGAACCCAAACAGGAGCATTCACTCAGAGGCGCTAGAAACTTACAGAGATTGGATTATAACAGGGATGGAGAGGGCTATCCCGAAAGCCATTAACTGGTCAATGCTGTATGCTGTAAGACAAGGGCCGAAGGAGAGTCCCTCGGAGTTTCTGGATAAATTACGAGATGCAATGAGACGCTACACCCCCTTGGACCCTGGATCAGAGATAGGAATCCAGCAGTTAGTGTCTCTCTTTTTAGGGCAGTCTGCCAACGATATCCGGAGGAAGCTGCAAAAACTGAGAACAACCGACAGCAGGAATCTAGAGACTCTGTTAGATGAGGCACGGAGAGTGTTTAACAACCGGGAGGAGGAGGATAAGAAAAGGGACAGATGGGCACTGGTGGTAGCAATACATGGGAGGGGGGAAACGAAAGCAGGGAATTTTAGGAAACCATTAGAAAGAGATCAATGTGCATGCTGTAAGCAGAGAGGGCACTGGAAGAATGAGTGCCCAAAAAGACGAAAAGAAAAAATTCAGGCCCATTATAAAGAAGATTGACGGGGACCGGGGGAATCTACCCTAGCGGATCCACTGGTTACCCTAAGGCTAGGGAAAAAGCAACAAGAAATGGAATTTTTGGTGGATACAGGAGCAACGTATTCGGTTTTAAATCAAGCTCTGACCCCTATTGATACTGATTTTATAACAGTAACAGGAGCCACTGGCCAGAGTGAAAAGGCATATTTTCTCAAACCTCTTAAGTTCAAATTGGGAAAACAATTGGGGATACACAAATTTTTATATCTGCCAAATTCGCCGAGACCCCTGTTAGGGTGAGATTTATTAGAGCAATTGGGAGCAGAAATTAAATTCAAAAAAGGGAAAAATGGAACTCCGGATAAGAGAAGATCAACTAATTGAAATACTAAGTTTGGCCCTAATAGGAACTCCCATTTCTACAGGAGTGCCTGAGGAGATTAAAGCCCAACTTTATCTGGGGGTATGGGCCTCGGGAGTGCCGGGGAGAGCAAAAAATGCTTCCCCAATAGTGATAAAGCCTCAACAAGGAGCACGACCGGTGAGAGTTAAACAGTATCCCCTTAGAATAGAGGACAGGGAGGGGATCCGACCAACTATAGATCGGTTTATTGAGTATGGGCCGCTGAAAGAATGTGAATCAGAGTATAACACTCCAATATTACCTGTTAAGAAGCCGGATGGTAGCTATCGCATAGTGCAGGACCTCAGAGCTATCAACAGAATTGTTGAGGCTTTACATCCGGTAGTAGCAAATCCATACACTCTTCTAACTAAACTGGTACCTGAATTGGCATGGTTTACCGTTCTGGACCTAAAGGATGCCTTTTTCTGCGTGCCTTTGAGCCCAGAGAGCCAGCTTTTATTTGCATTCGAATGGGAAAACCCAGAATCTGGGAGGAAAACACAGCTTACATGGACTGTGCTACCGCAGGGCTTCAAAAATAGCCCGACACTTTTTGGAAATCAGCTAGCTAAAGACTTGGAACAGTGGAAACACCCGCTTGGGTCAGGAGTGGTTTTGCAGTATGTGGACGATATATTACTCGCCACTGACACCAGAGAAACATGCATAAAATGGACTGTGAGCCTGTTAAATTTTCTTGGACTTAATGGCTATAAAGTTTCTTCACAGAAAGCACAGATAGCCCAGCAGCAAGTGACTTATCTGGGATATGAAATAACCGCAGGCCAACGGACACTAGGGAAGGAGAGGAAAGAGGCCATCTGCCAGACACCTCGACCACAGACGCCTAAGGAACTTCGAACCTTCCTAGGAATGACAGGATGGTGTCGTCTCTGGATATATAACTACGGACTTTTGGTAAAGCCTCTATACGAGTTATTAAAATCTGACTCAAAGAATATTATATGGAATAGGGAGGCAGACAAAGCCTTCCATCAATTAAAAAAGAGGTTAATGGAAGCACCTGCCCTGGGATTACCTGACACTACTAAACCTTTCTGGTTGTTTTCCTATGAAAAGCAAGGAATGGCCTTAGGAGTCCTAGCCCAGAATTTGGGACCCTATCGAAGGGCAGTGGCATACTTCTCCAAACAGCTTGACGAAGTAAGTAAAGGGTGGCCTAGCTGTCTCCGAGCGGTGGCAGCAGTGGTAATAAACATCCAAGAGGCCCGTAAGTTCACCCTAGGCCAGAAAATCACAGTTACGGTATCACATACAGTCTCAGCAGTACTGGAAGTAAAAGGGGGGCATTGGCTTTCACCTCAGAGGTTTCTTAAGTACCAGGCTATCCTGATAGAGCAAGATGATGTAGAAATAACAGTAACTAATATTGTCAACCCAGCCTCTTTCCTCAGCGGAACCGAAGGAGAATCAGTGACCCACGACTGCTTGGAAACAATCGAGGCTGTGTACTCCAGCCGACCAGACCTGAAAGAAGAACCATTAGAGGATGCAGAGGATTCCTGGTTCACCGACGGGAGCAGCTTCATTCAACAGGGGATACGCAAAGCTGGCTATGCGGTAACCACCACAGAGAAGGTAATAGAATCCAAGGCCCTGGCCCCCAATACATCAGCCCAAAAGGCTGAGATTATAGCACTAACCCGAGCCCTGGAATTGGCCAAAGGAAAATGGATAAATATCTGGACAGACTCTAAATATGCTTTTGGGGTAGTGCATGCTCACGGGGCGGTCTGGAGAGAAAGAGGACTCTTATCTACACAAGGGAAGCACATCAAACATGCTGAAGAAATTCTCAAACTCTTAGATGCAGTATTACTGCCTACCAAAGTGGCTATCATGCACTGCAAAGCCCACCGAAAAGGGAACACCGCTGTGGAACTGGGTAACGCACTGGCGGACCGAGAAGCCAAAAGGGCAGCGGAAATGGGTAATGCAGAAATACAATCCTTGGTCCCAGATGGTAAGATACAAATTGATGACGAACCTAAATATTCTAGGGATGATCACAAATTGATCAAAGACTTAAATGGGAAAATTGAAGGGAAATGGGCCAAAACCCCACAGGGAAAAATAATAGTGCCTTTTTCGTTATTATGGGCAATGGTCACGGCAGAACATAGAAAATCCCATTGGGGAACAGAGGCGCTTTACAGATACCTGAGTAGGCTAATATGTGCTCGAAATCTATACGCCACTGTCAAACAAGTCACTCAGCAGTGTGAGGTATGTTTACAGAACAACCCTAAGACAGGCCCCAGAGTCCAATTTGGCCAGATAGGGAAGGGAAACTATCCGGGACAACAATGGCAAATTGATTTTTCAGAACTTCCAAGAAAAGGGGGGTTTCGATACCTATTGGTGTTAACTGATACCTTTTCAGGATGGCCAGAGGCATTTCCCTGTCGAACCAACAAAACAAGAGAAGTGGTCAAAGCATTATTGCATGAAATTATACCAAGGTTCGGGGTTCCCGCAGTAATTTCCTCGGACCGAGGATCTCATTTCACTGCAAGGGTTGTTTCGAAAGTAAGCAGATTATTGGGTATAGACTGGCAACTTCACACCCCATACAACCCACGATCGAGTGGTCAAGTAGAAAAGATGAATCGCTTGATCAAAACGCAAATTGTGAAACTAGGCCAGGAAGCTAACTTGGCCTGGCCTCAATCACTACCATTAGCCCTTCTCAGGATAAGAACAAAACCCAGAACCAAAGAAGGTTTGAGCCCCTTTGAAATACTGTATGGGAGACCATATAGTGTACAAGACGGGACATCCACAGAGCTGGGGAATGAAATACTAACAGATTACCTGATAAATTTACAAAAACAGCTCTGAGAGGTAGAAAAACTGGTTCTGGGAACAAGAGCTCGTGGACTGGATGGACCAGTACACGAGATCGAACCTGGGGACTATGTATATGTTAAGTCTTTTACAGATTCACCACTGAAGCCAAAGTGGGAAGGTCCCTTCCAGGTACTGCTGACCACTCACACGGCCATAAAGATCAAGGAACAAGCCGCTTGGATCCATTGGACTCGCGTCAAGAGGGCTCCAGAACCCCAATGGACATCAACGCAGACTGGACCCCTGAAGCTTCGCCTCCAACGAAAAGATGGACATTAGTAACATTGATAATCGTCAACATGCCGGGACTTTGTATTTCAGGGGGAGGGACATGGGATGTGAATACATATACACCAAGTCTGGAAACATTGGTAAATGCTACTAATCTGTCAGATTGTTGGGTATGTACTACCCTACCTAAAGGAGAAATGAAATTGCCTCTATATGGGGTGGCAGCAAGCAATTGGAACAATGCCAACGGAACCTGGCCTAAATTTTGGGCAAAAGGGGGGGATGAGTCGAATGGGTATTGTGAGTACGATGATAATATCTACCCCTTAGGACCCAGATTTGATCTACAACTGTTGAAAGAAGAGTTTGTGGTATTAATTAGCAATAACAATTGTGCATGGGAACACGGGGAATATAGACACAGCGGGCCGGTGAATAAGACAACAACTTGGGGATGGAGCAAGTACTGGATTAATAAAACAACTGTTGATGTGGGAAGTTGGGATCTAACAGGGACAAGGGTAACATATATTGACTTTTGCGACAAAACACAACTAGTTGCATATAAAAGTAGTGGTATTTCCGAAGGAGAAGGATATTCCTGGGAGTATGGATGGTACCAGGCGGGGAAATTTTTAGGTGCTAATTTGACGGCAACTATTGGACCCTGTAAGTTACCTAAAGGGTATTGGTGGTTGTGTGGAGATGGATATAGTAGAAAACAGCTGCCCGGAGGATGGAAGGGAACTTGCACGATAGGCTATCTAACTAGCCAGGATACGGTGTTTAATCAGTCTGAAATCCCCTCAGGAATGCTGAGAACACCTTGGAGGAGAATTCGGGGCGTGGAAAACCCTCTAGTGACGAGGGGAACAAGGTTCCACAGCTTTGTAAGATGGTTTATACCGTTCCTGGGCGTCAGTGAATTGGAAAAGGCAATTGTGAACATATCGGCCACTATAGAAGTGCTTGAGAAATCTACAATCGATGCTATACAAGCACTTCAACAAGAAATCCAGTCATTAGCAAATGTGGTGGGACAAAACAGAATGGCATTAGACTTATTAACCTGGAAAGAAGGAGGCTTATGTGCAGTGATTAATCAAAGCTGTTGTTCATCTGTAAACCAGAATGGGAGAGTAGAAAAAGACTTACAAAATCTCATAGCTAAAACTCAGATTTTGCATTTGACTGCGCAAGATGACACCACATTCGGGTTTTCTGATCGCTGCGAAAAGTTAACCTCGTGGTTACCTAACTTGGATTGGCTTAAGCGACTGTTTTTCCTTCTAATAGCAATACTTATGTTAGGAACTTTAGTGTGTGTATTAATTAGATGTCTTATGTGTTGTACCAGGGGGGTGAAAGACGAATACATTCAATGGAAGAAGCATCAGCTCCGTGAACGAGTGGAATCTGGGAAGTATTTTAGAAATCAGATGGGGAGAGAGAATGTGTTATAGGTGATTGTAAAAGATTTTACAAAGTTGAAAGAAAAGGGGGGACTTGATTCAGAAAACGAACGGTTACAGGTTGTTAGTGCGGATGTAATACAGCCTGGGAAAGAACAAAAGCTCGGAGCCCCAGCATTCCAAGATAAAGAAATGGCCTTGTGTATAAGATAGCGGGAGCAGCTGCATGCTAAGGAGGTGCTGAGGAGGAACCTAACTGTCTGGGAAAGGTGTCCATCTGGTCAGGACAGGGGAGGAGATTTTTGATAATGAGTTCTTAGAAATAATTAGAATAGTAACGCCTTTAATTATAATAACCTGCCCACCTTAATGAATATGTATGCTTTTCACCATAAATGGACGCTTGCTTCACAAACCGGTGTGCAAGTTTGGCGGAGAAATCCCCCTTGCACCCAGCGCTGCAATAAACATACCTGCTTTATAACTCTCTGCGAGTTGTAAGGTTTGTTTCTGCGCGTCAGTTTGGCACCCCAGATGGGACCCCCTTTGTCCGGCTGCGGGACCTGCTGAGGACGGGACTCCTCTGGGCGCCCCCGAGATTTCTCGGAAGGACTCCCCAACTCATCCAGATCACCGCGGGGACAGACAAGGACCATCTCCTGCGGACCAGGTATGTTCAGGGTTTCTCAGTGGGGGACCTGTAAGTCGTGAGGAGACGTCCTACGCGTGGTAAAGAGTGGGTGTACTCGCCCCGGGGTATGCTCAAGCTTGGGCTAATGGTGTGGGATCCCTGGGTTTTGGGTTTTGTGTTAGTGTGTGGAATTGTAATATTGTTGATTATTTGTTGTATTTGTCATAAGGTACCCCTACCGTGTTATTGTCTGTAATTGTTGTATGAGTGAACTGAGTGATTGAGACGTGGCACTGCTGCGGAGCGAGTGCAGAGTTCTCATCCACGGTTCCGTGTTCTCCGCGAGGAGAGCGGCCGGAGACGAACGAAGCGTATGACAGACTGTACAGAAGCATCGTGTGAATCTAATATTGAGAATATTAAGTGGCAGTGTCTTGGACATTCGGATAACGTTTGTGATCCTATTTTTGTCTTAAAGTGCTTTGCTTGTAATACGGAGGTTTGGGTAGGTCGGGAGGACGATTTTTGGTGTCCACAGTGTGGTAGCTGGACTGAGCGGGAAAAGATCGAGCGGGCGGGAGAGTTGAAACAAGTAATCTGTGGAGACATAGCCTACTCCTGGAGATAAAGGTAGCGGCAGCGGCAGCGGCGGGGGTAACACCTAAGTGACACACGGAGATCAGGATCGCCTCTGAACTAAGGGGGTAAGGAGGACATAAAATGGGCAATAATCAAGGGGGCGAGATACTGAAAAAGAGTCCCCTAGGGTGTATTTTAGCACACTGGAAGGAGATCGGGGGCTCACCAGGTGGCAGCGTGGACAAGAAAACCTTAATTAAATATTGTAATCAATGGTGGCCCCTTTACAAAGTAGATGATCAGGAGAAATGGCCCTTAACGGGACTCTTAATTACAATACTATACTACAATTAATGCTGTTCCTTAGAAGGGAAGGAAAGTGGGATGAAGTCATATATGCGGATATGTTTTTCACCCTTTGGAACCATCCAGAGTACCAACGGGACTGCGGGCTATTACCTCCACAAGACCCGATGGTACTAGCCTTAGAGAAAGAAAGAAGAGGAGAAATGAAAGGTGATGTAAAAAGATGTTGTTCAGCCTGTAGCATAGGGCAGAGATGCACAAAGCCTGAAAAGATTCAGGATCTTAAAGAAGACGATTTTCTTGACACTTACTTACCACCGGTTAGAGCAATAGAAGACCGTTGGGAGGGGGTAAGGGTTCCTCAAGAAGATGGGGAAACGGAAGCTGATTCCAAAACTGAATCAAAAACCCCACCTGACAGCCCTGTATCGTCCCGTACTCGGAAAAGGACAGAGCAAGCAGTGATTCAAGCACCCTTAAGGGAAGCTGTGGGTCCGGACGGACTACCTGTAATGATAAAAGTCCCTTTTTCCTCATTTGATTTAGAAACCTGGAAAAGCGTGGCAAAGAACTATCGGAATGATCCCGTAGGGGTTACTAGACATTTTCAGTTTCTGGTAAAGCAGCATAACCCTGACTGGAGTGATATCCAGTTATTATTAGATCACCTAACAGAAACTGAGAAACAACTGGTTTTAAAAACTGCTCACAATATAGCCACGGAACAACTGAAAGATTCAGGAAGGGCCATTAAAGAACACTTCCCCTTGCAGAACCCTCACTGGAACCCAAACAGGAGCATTCACTCAGAGGCGCTAGAAACTTACAGAGATTGGATTATAACAGGGATGGAGAGGGCTATCCCGAAAGCCATTAACTGGTCAATGCTGTATGCTGTAAGACAAGGGCCGAAGGAGAGTCCCTCGGAGTTTCTGGATAAATTACGAGATGCAATGAGACGCTACACCCCCTTGGACCCTGGATCAGAGATAGGAATCCAGCAGTTAGTGTCTCTCTTTTTAGGGCAGTCTGCCAACGATATCCGGAGGAAGCTGCAAAAACTGAGAACAACCGACAGCAGGAATCTAGAGACTCTGTTAGATGAGGCACGGAGAGTGTTTAACAACCGGGAGGAGGAGGATAAGAAAAGGGACAGATGGGCACTGGTGGTAGCAATACATGGGAGGGGGGAAACGAAAGCAGGGAATTTTAGGAAACCATTAGAAAGAGATCAATGTGCATGGTGTAAGCAGAGAGGGCACTGGAAGAATGAGTGCCCAAAAAGACGAAAAGAAAAAATTCAGGCCCATTATAAAGAAGATTGACGGGGACCGGGGGAATCTACCCTAGCGGATCCACTGGTTACCCTAAGGCTAGGGAAAAAGCAACAAGAAATGGAATTTTTGGTGGATACAGGAGCAACGTATTCGGTTTTAAATCAAGCTCTGACCCCTATTGATACTGATTTTATAACAGTAACAGGAGCCACTGGCCAGAGTGAAAAGGCATATTTTCTCAAACCTCTTAAGTTCAAATTGGGAAAACAATTGGGGATACACAAATTTTTATATCTGCCAAATTCGCCGAGACCCCTGTTAGGGTGAGATTTATTAGAGCAATTGGGAGCAGAAATTAAATTCAAAAAAGGGAAAAATGGAACTCCGGATAAGAGAAGATCAACTAATTGAAATACTAAGTTTGGCCCTAATAGGAACTCCCATTTCTACAGGAGTGCCTGAGGAGATTAAAGCCCAACTTTATCTGGGGGTATGGGCCTCGGGAGTGCCGGGGAGAGCAAAAAATGCTTCCCCAATAGTGATAAAGCCTCAACAAGGAGCACGACCGGTGAGAGTTAAACAGTATCCCCTTAGAATAGAGGACAGGGAGGGGATCCGACCAACTATAGATCGGTTTATTGAGTATGGGCCGCTGAAAGAATGTGAATCAGAGTATAACACTCCAATATTACCTGTTAAGAAGCCGGATGGTAGCTATCGCATAGTGCAGGACCTCAGAGCTATCAACAGAATTGTTGAGGCTTTACATCCGGTAGTAGCAAATCCATACACTCTTCTAACTAAACTGGTACCTGAATTGGCATGGTTTACCGTTCTGGACCTAAAGGATGCCTTTTTCTGCGTGCCTTTGAGCCCAGAGAGCCAGCTTTTATTTGCATTCGAATGGGAAAACCCAGAATCTGGGAGGAAAACACAGCTTACATGGACTGTGCTACCGCAGGGCTTCAAAAATAGCCCGACACTTTTTGGAAATCAGCTAGCTAAAGACTTGGAACAGTGGAAACACCCGCTTGGGTCAGGAGTGGTTTTGCAGTATGTGGACGATATATTACTCGCCACTGACACCAGAGAAACATGCATAAAATGGACTGTGAGCCTGTTAAATTTTCTTGGACTTAATGGCTATAAAGTTTCTTCACAGAAAGCACAGATAGCCCAGCAGCAAGTGACTTATCTGGGATATGAAATAACCGCAGGCCAACGGACACTAGGGAAGGAGAGGAAAGAGGCCATCTGCCAGACACCTCGACCACAGACGCCTAAGGAACTTCGAACCTTCCTAGGAATGACAGGATGGTGTCGTCTCTGGATATATAACTACGGACTTTTGGTAAAGCCTCTATACGAGTTATTAAAATCTGACTCAAAGAATATTATATGGAATAGGGAGGCAGACAAAGCCTTCCATCAATTAAAAAAGAGGTTAATGGAAGCACCTGCCCTGGGATTACCTGACACTACTAAACCTTTCTGGTTGTTTTCCTATGAAAAGCAAGGAATGGCCTTAGGAGTCCTAGCCCAGAATTTGGGACCCTATCGAAGGGCAGTGGCATACTTCTCCAAACAGCTTGACGAAGTAAGTAAAGGGTGGCCTAGCTGTCTCCGAGCGGTGGCAGCAGTGGTAATAAACATCCAAGAGGCCCGTAAGTTCACCCTAGGCCAGAAAATCACAGTTACGGTATCACATACAGTCTCAGCAGTACTGGAAGTAAAAGGGGGGCATTGGCTTTCACCTCAGAGGTTTCTTAAGTACCAGGCTATCCTGATAGAGCAAGATGATGTAGAAATAACAGTAACTAATATTGTCAACCCAGCCTCTTTCCTCAGCGGAACCGAAGGAGAATCAGTGACCCACGACTGCTTGGAAACAATCGAGGCTGTGTACTCCAGCCGACCAGACCTGAAAGAAGAACCATTAGAGGATGCAGAGGATTCCTGGTTCACCGACGGGAGCAGCTTCATTCAACAGGGGATACGCAAAGCTGGCTATGCGGTAACCACCACAGAGAAGGTAATAGAATCCAAGGCCCTGGCCCCCAATACATCAGCCCAAAAGGCTGAGATTATAGCACTAACCCGAGCCCTGGAATTGGCCAAAGGAAAATGGATAAATATCTGGACAGACTCTAAATATGCTTTTGGGGTAGTGCATGCTCACGGGGCGGTCTGGAGAGAAAGAGGACTCTTATCTACACAAGGGAAGCACATCAAACATGCTGAAGAAATTCTCAAACTCTTAGATGCAGTATTACTGCCTACCAAAGTGGCTATCATGCACTGCAAAGCCCACCGAAAAGGGAACACCGCTGTGGAACTGGGTAACGCACTGGCGGACCGAGAAGCCAAAAGGGCAGCGGAAATGGGTAATGCAGAAATACAATCCTTGGTCCCAGATGGTAAGATACAAATTGATGACGAACCTAAATATTCTAGGGATGATCACAAATTGATCAAAGACTTAAATGGGAAAATTGAAGGGAAATGGGCCAAAACCCCACAGGGAAAAATAATAGTGCCTTTTTCGTTATTATGGGCAATGGTCACGGCAGAACATAGAAAATCCCATTGGGGAACAGAGGCGCTTTACAGATACCTGAGTAGGCTAATATGTGCTCGAAATCTATACGCCACTGTCAAACAAGTCACTCAGCAGTGTGAGGTATGTTTACAGAACAACCCTAAGACAGGCCCCAGAGTCCAATTTGGCCAGATAGGGAAGGGAAACTATCCGGGACAACAATGGCAAATTGATTTTTCAGAACTTCCAAGAAAAGGGGGGTTTCGATACCTATTGGTGTTAACTGATACCTTTTCAGGATGGCCAGAGGCATTTCCCTGTCGAACCAACAAAACAAGAGAAGTGGTCAAAGCATTATTGCATGAAATTATACCAAGGTTCGGGGTTCCCGCAGTAATTTCCTCGGACCGAGGATCTCATTTCACTGCAAGGGTTGTTTCGAAAGTAAGCAGATTATTGGGTATAGACTGGCAACTTCACACCCCATACAACCCACGATCGAGTGGTCAAGTAGAAAAGATGAATCGCTTGATCAAAACGCAAATTGTGAAACTAGGCCAGGAAGCTAACTTGGCCTGGCCTCAATCACTGCCATTAGCCCTTCTCAGGATAAGAACAAAACCCAGAACCAAAGAAGGTTTGAGCCCCTTTGAAATACTGTATGGGAGACCATATAGTGTACAAGACGGGACATCCACAGAGCTGGGGAATGAAATACTAACAGATTACCTGATAAATTTACAAAAACAGCTCTGAGAGGTAGAAAAACTGGTTCTGGGAACAAGAGCTCGTGGACTGGATGGACCAGTACACGAGATCGAACCTGGGGACTGTGTATATGTTAAGTCTTTTACAGATTCACCACTGAAGCCAAAGTGGGAAGGTCCCTTCCAGGTACTGCTGACCACTCACACGGCCATAAAGATCAAGGAACAAGCCGCTTGGATCCATTGGACTCGCGTCAAGAGGGCTCCAGAACCCCAATGGACATCAACGCAGACTGGACCCCTGAAGCTTCGCCTCCAACGAAAAGATGGACATTAGTAACATTGATAATCGTCAACATGCCGGGACTTTGTATTTCAGGGGGAGGGACATGGGATGTGAATACATATACACCAAGTCTGGAAACATTGGTAAATGCTACTAATCTGTCAGATTGTTGGGTATGTACTACCCTACCTAAAGGAGAAATGAAATTGCCTCTATATGGGGTGGCAGCAAGCAATTGGAACAATGCCAACGGAACCTGGCCTAAATTTTGGGCAAAAGGGGGGGATGAGTCGAATGGGTATTGTGAGTACGATGATAATATCTACCCCTTAGGACCCAGATTTGATCTACAACTGTTGAAAGAAGAGTTTGTGGTATTAATTAGCAATAACAATTGTGCATGGGAACACGGGGAATATAGACACAGCGGGCCGGTGAATAAGACAACAACTTGGGGATGGAGCAAGTACTGGATTAATAAAACAACTGTTGATGTGGGAAGTTGGGATCTAACAGGGACAAGGGTAACATATATTGACTTTTGCGACAAAACACAACTAGTTGCATATAAAAGTAGTGGTATTTCCGAAGGAGAAGGATATTCCTGGGAGTATGGATGGTACCAGGCGGGGAAATTTTTAGGTGCTAATTTGACGGCAACTATTGGACCCTGTAAGTTACCTAAAGGGTATTGGTGGTTGTGTGGAGATGGATATAGTAGAAAACAGCTGCCCGGAGGATGGAAGGGAACTTGCACGATAGGCTATCTAACTAGCCAGGATACGGTGTTTAATCAGTCTGAAATCCCCTCAGGAATGCTGAGAACACCTTGGAGGAGAATTCGGGGCGTGGAAAACCCTCTAGTGACGAGGGGAACAAGGTTCCACAGCTTTGTAAGATGGTTTATACCGTTCCTGGGCGTCAGTGAATTGGAAAAGGCAATTGTGAACATATCGGCCACTATAGAAGTGCTTGAGAAATCTACAATCGATGCTATACAAGCACTTCAACAAGAAATCCAGTCGTTAGCAAATGTGGTGGGACAAAACAGAATGGCATTAGACTTATTAACCTGGAAAGAAGGAGGCTTATGTGCAGTGATTAATCAAAGCTGTTGTTCATCTGTAAACCAGAATGGGAGAGTAGAAAAAGACTTACAAAATCTCATAGCTAAAACTCAGATTTTGCATTTGACTGCGCAAGATGACACCACATTCGGGTTTTCTGATCGCTGCGAAAAGTTAACCTCGTGGTTACCTAACTTGGATTGGCTTAAGCGACTGTTTTTCCTTCTAATAGCAATACTTATGTTAGGAACTTTAGTGTGTGCATTAATTAGATGTCTTATGTGTTGTACCAGGGGGGTGAAAGACGAATACATTCAATGGAAGAAGCATCAGCTCCGTGAACGAGTGGAATCTGGGAAGTATTTTAGAAATCAGATGGGGAGAGAGAATGTGTTATAGGTGATTGTAAAAGATTTTACAAAGTTGAAAGAAAAGGGGGGACTTGATTCAGAAAACGAACGGGTACAGGTTGTTAGTGCGGATGTAATACAGCCTGGGAAAGAACAAAAGCTCGGAGCCCCAGCATTCCAAGATAAAGAAATGGCCTTGTGTATAAGATAGCGGGAGCAGCTGCATGCTAAGGAGGTGCTGAGGAGGAACCTAACTGTCTGGGAAAGGTGTCCATCTGGTCAGGACAGGGGAGGAGATTTTTGATAATGAGTTCTTAGAAATAATTAGAATAGTAACGCCTTTAATTATAATAACCTGCCCACCTTAATGAATATGTATGCTTTTCACCATAAATGGACGCTTGCTTCACAAACCGGTGTGCAAGTTTGGCGGAGAAATCCCCCTTGCACCCAGCGCTGCAATAAACATACCTGCTTTATAACTCTCTGCGAGTTGTAAGGTTTGTTTCTGCGCGTCAGTTTGGCACCCCAGATGGGACCCCCTTTGTCCGGCTGCGGGACCTGCTGAGGACGGGACTCCTCTGGGCGCCCCCGAGATTTCTCGGAAGGACTCCCCAACTCATCCAGATCACCGCGGGGACAGACAAGGACCATCTCCTGCGGACCAGGTATGTTCAGGGTTTCTCAGTGGGGGACCTGTAAGTCGTGAGGAGACGTCCTACGCGTGGTAAAGAGTGGGTGTACTCGCCCCGGGGTATGCTCAAGCTTGGGCTAATGGTGTGGGATCCCTGGGTTTTGGGTTTTGTGTTAGTGTGTGGAATTGTAATATTGTTGATTATTTGTTGTATTTGTCATAAGGTACCCCTACCGTGTTATTGTCTGTAATTGTTGTATGAGTGAACTGAGTGATTGAGACGTGGCACTGCTGCGGAGCGAGTGCAGAGTTCTCATCCACGGTTCCGTGTTCTCCGCGAGGAGAGCGGCCGGAGACGAACGAAGCGTATGACAGACTGTACAGAAGCATCGTGTGAATCTAATATTGAGAATATTAAGTGGCAGTGTCTTGGACATTCGGATAACGTTTGTGATCCTATTTTTGTCTTAAAGTGCTTTGCTTGTAATACGGAGGTTTGGGTAGGTCGGGAGGACGATTTTTGGTGTCCACAGTGTGGTAGCTGGACTGAGCGGGAAAAGATCGAGCGGGCGGGAGAGTTGAAACAAGTAATCTGTGGAGACATAGCCTACTCCTGGAGATAAAGGTAGCGGCAGCGGCAGCGGCGGGGGTAACACCTAAGTGACACACGGAGATCAGGATCGCCTCTGAACTAAGGGGGTAAGGAGGACATAAAATGGGCAATAATCAAGGGGGCGAGATACTGAAAAAGAGTCCCCTAGGGTGTATTTTAGCACACTGGAAGGAGATCGGGGGCTCACCAGGTGGCAGCGTGGACAAGAAAACCTTAATTAAATATTGTAATCAATGGTGGCCCCTTTACAAAGTAGATGATCAGGAGAAATGGCCCTTAACGGGACTCTTAATTACAATACTATACTACAATTAATGCTGTTCCTTAGAAGGGAAGGAAAGTGGGATGAAGTCATATATGCGGATATGTTTTTCACCCTTTGGAACCATCCAGAGTACCAACGGGACTGCGGGCTATTACCTCCACAAGACCCGATGGTACTAGCCTTAGAGAAAGAAAGAAGAGGAGAAATGAAAGGTGATGTAAAAAGATGTTGTTCAGCCTGTAGCATAGGGCAGAGATGCACAAAGCCTGAAAAGATTCAGGATCTTAAAGAAGACGATTTTCTTGACACTTACTTACCACCGGTTAGAGTAATAGAAGACCGTTGGGAGGGGGTAAGGGTTCCTCAAGAAGATGGGGAAACGGAAGCTGATTCCAAAACTGAATCAAAAACCCCACCTGACAGCCCTGTATCGTCCCGTACTCGGAAAAGGACAGAGCAAGCAGTGATTCAAGCACCCTTAAGGGAAGCTGTGGGTCCGGACGGACTACCTGTAATGATAAAAGTCCCTTTTTCCTCATTTGATTTAGAAACCTGGAAAAGCGTGGCAAAGAACTATCGGAATGATCCCGTAGGGGTTACTAGACATTTTCAGTTTCTGGTAAAGCAGCATAACCCTGACTGGAGTGATATCCAGTTATTATTAGATCACCTAACAGAAACTGAGAAACAACTGGTTTTAAAAACTGCTCACAATATAGCCACGGAACAACTGAAAGATTCAGGAAGGGACATTAAAGAACACTTCCCCTTGCAGAACCCTCACTGGAACCCAAACAGGAGCATTCACTCAGAGGCGCTAGAAACTTACAGAGATTGGATTATAACAGGGATGGAGAGGGCTATCCCGAAAGCCATTAACTGGTCAATGCTGTATGCTGTAAGACAAGGGCCGAAGGAGAGTCCCTCGGAGTTTCTGGATAAATTACGAGATGCAATGAGACGCTACACCCCCTTGGACCCTGGATCAGAGATAGGAATCCAGCAGTTAGTGTCTCTCTTTTTAGGGCAGTCTGCCAACGATATCCGGAGGAAGCTGCAAAAACTGAGAACAACCGACAGCAGGAATCTAGAGACTCTGTTAGATGAGGCACGGAGAGTGTTTAACAACCGGGAGGAGGAGGATAAGAAAAGGGACAGATGGGCACTGGTGGTAGCAATACATGGGAGGGGGGAAACGAAAGCAGGGAATTTTAGGAAACCATTAGAAAGAGATCAATGTGCATGGTGTAAGCAGAGAGGGCACTGGAAGAATGAGTGCCCAAAAAGACGAAAAGAAAAAATTCAGGCCCATTATAAAGAAGATTGACGGGGACCGGGGGAATCTACCCTAGCGGATCCACTGGTTACCCTAAGGCTAGGGAAAAAGCAACAAGAAATGGAATTTTTGGTGGATACAGGAGCAACGTATTCGGTTTTAAATCAAGCTCTGACCCCTATTGATACTGATTTTATAACAGTAACAGGAGCCACTGGCCAGAGTGAAAAGGCATATTTTCTCAAACCTCTTAAGTTCAAATTGGGAAAACAATTGGGGATACACAAATTTTTATATCTGCCAAATTCGCCGAGACCCCTGTTAGGGTGAGATTTATTAGAGCAATTGGGAGCAGAAATTAAATTCAAAAAAGGGAAAAATGGAACTCCGGATAAGAGAAGATCAACTAATTGAAATACTAAGTTTGGCCCTAATAGGAACTCCCATTTCTACAGGAGTGCCTGAGGAGATTAAAGCCCAACTTTATCTGGGGGTATGGGCCTCGGGAGTGCCGGGGAGAGCAAAAAATGCTTCCCCAATAGTGATAAAGCCTCAACAAGGAGCACGACCGGTGAGAGTTAAACAGTATCCCCTTAGAATAGAGGACAGGGAGGGGATCCGACCAACTATAGATCGGTTTATTGAGTATGGGCCGCTGAAAGAATGTGAATCAGAGTATAACACTCCAATATTACCTGTTAAGAAGCCGGATGGTAGCTATCGCATAGTGCAGGACCTCAGAGCTATCAACAGAATTGTTGAGGCTTTACATCCGGTAGTAGCAAATCCATACACTCTTCTAACTAAACTGGTACCTGAATTGGCATGGTTTACCGTTCTGGACCTAAAGGATGCCTTTTTCTGCGTGCCTTTGAGCCCAGAGAGCCAGCTTTTATTTGCATTCGAATGGGAAAACCCAGAATCTGGGAGGAAAACACAGCTTACATGGACTGTGCTACCGCAGGGCTTCAAAAATAGCCCGACACTTTTTGGAAATCAGCTAGCTAAAGACTTGGAACAGTGGAAACACCCGCTTGGGTCAGGAGTGGTTTTGCAGTATGTGGACGATATATTACTCGCCACTGACACCAGAGAAACATGCATAAAATGGACTGTGAGCCTGTTAAATTTTCTTGGACTTAATGGCTATAAAGTTTCTTCACAGAAAGCACAGATAGCCCAGCAGCAAGTGACTTATCTGGGATATGAAATAACCGCAGGCCAACGGACACTAGGGAAGGAGAGGAAAGAGGCCATCTGCCAGACACCTCGACCACAGACGCCTAAGGAACTTCGAACCTTCCTAGGAATGACAGGATGGTGTCGTCTCTGGATATATAACTACGGACTTTTGGTAAAGCCTCTATACGAGTTATTAAAATCTGACTCAAAGAATATTATATGGAATAGGGAGGCAGACAAAGCCTTCCATCAATTAAAAAAGAGGTTAATGGAAGCACCTGCCCTGGGATTACCTGACACTACTAAACCTTTCTGGTTGTTTTCCTATGAAAAGCAAGGAATGGCCTTAGGAGTCCTAGCCCAGAATTTGGGACCCTATCGAAGGGCAGTGGCATACTTCTCCAAACAGCTTGACGAAGTAAGTAAAGGGTGGCCTAGCTGTCTCCGAGCGGTGGCAGCAGTGGTAATAAACATCCAAGAGGCCCGTAAGTTCACCCTAGGCCAGAAAATCACAGTTACGGTATCACATACAGTCTCAGCAGTACTGGAAGTAAAAGGGGGGCATTGGCTTTCACCTCAGAGGTTTCTTAAGTACCAGGCTATCCTGATAGAGCAAGATGATGTAGAAATAACAGTAACTAATATTGTCAACCCAGCCTCTTTCCTCAGCGGAACCGAAGGAGAATCAGTGACCCACGACTGCTTGGAAACAATCGAGGCTGTGTACTCCAGCCGACCAGACCTGAAAGAAGAACCATTAGAGGATGCAGAGGATTCCTGGTTCACCGACGGGAGCAGCTTCATTCAACAGGGGATACGCAAAGCTGGCTATGCGGTAACCACCACAGAGAAGGTAATAGAATCCAAGGCCCTGGCCCCCAATACATCAGCCCAAAAGGCTGAGATTATAGCACTAACCCGAGCCCTGGAATTGGCCAAAGGAAAATGGATAAATATCTGGACAGACTCTAAATATGCTTTTGGGGTAGTGCATGCTCACGGGGCGGTCTGGAGAGAAAGAGGACTCTTATCTACACAAGGGAAGCACATCAAACATGCTGAAGAAATTCTCAAACTCTTAGATGCAGTATTACTGCCTACCAAAGTGGCTATCATGCACTGCAAAGCCCACCGAAAAGGGAACACCGCTGTGGAACTGGGTAACGCACTGGCGGACCGAGAAGCCAAAAGGGCAGCGGAAATGGGTAATGCAGAAATACAATCCTTGGTCCCAGATGGTAAGATACAAATTGATGACGAACCTAAATATTCTAGGGATGATCACAAATTGATCAAAGACTTAAATGGGAAAATTGAAGGGAAATGGGCCAAAACCCCACAGGGAAAAATAATAGTGCCTTTTTCGTTATTATGGGCAATGGTCACGGCAGAACATAGAAAATCCCATTGGGGAACAGAGGCGCTTTACAGATACCTGAGTAGGCTAATATGTGCTCGAAATCTATACGCCACTGTCAAACAAGTCACTCAGCAGTGTGAGGTATGTTTACAGAACAACCCTAAGACAGGCCCCAGAGTCCAATTTGGCCAGATAGGGAAGGGAAACTATCCGGGACAACAATGGCAAATTGATTTTTCAGAACTTCCAAGAAAAGGGGGGTTTCGATACCTATTGGTGTTAACTGATACCTTTTCAGGATGGCCAGAGGCATTTCCCTGTCGAACCAACAAAACAAGAGAAGTGGTCAAAGCATTATTGCATGAAATTATACCAAGGTTCGGGGTTCCCGCAGTAATTTCCTCGGACCGAGGATCTCATTTCACTGCAAGGGTTGTTTCGAAAGTAAGCAGATTATTGGGTATAGACTGGCAACTTCACACCCCATACAACCCACGATCGAGTGGTCAAGTAGAAAAGATGAATCGCTTGATCAAAACGCAAATTGTGAAACTAGGCCAGGAAGCTAACTTGGCCTGGCCTCAATCACTGCCATTAGCCCTTCTCAGGATAAGAACAAAACCCAGAACCAAAGAAGGTTTGAGCCCCTTTGAAATACTGTATGGGAGACCATATAGTGTACAAGACGGGACATCCACAGAGCTGGGGAATGAAATACTAACAGATTACCTGATAAATTTACAAAAACAGCTCTGAGAGGTAGAAAAACTGGTTCTGGGAACAAGAGCTCGTGGACTGGATGGACCAGTACACGAGATCGAACCTGGGGACTGTGTATATGTTAAGTCTTTTACAGATTCACCACTGAAGCCAAAGTGGGAAGGTCCCTTCCAGGTACTGCTGACCACTCACACGGCCATAAAGATCAAGGAACAAGCCGCTTGGATCCATTGGACTCGCGTCAAGAGGGCTCCAGAACCCCAATGGACATCAACGCAGACTGGACCCCTGAAGCTTCGCCTCCAACGAAAAGATGGACATTAGTAACATTGATAATCGTCAACATGCCGGGACTTTGTATTTCAGGGGGAGGGACATGGGATGTGAATACATATACACCAAGTCTGGAAACATTGGTAAATGCTACTAATCTGTCAGATTGTTGGGTATGTACTACCCTACCTAAAGGAGAAATGAAATTGCCTCTATATGGGGTGGCAGCAAGCAATTGGAACAATGCCAACGGAACCTGGCCTAAATTTTGGGCAAAAGGGGGGGATGAGTCGAATGGGTATTGTGAGTACGATGATAATATCTACCCCTTAGGACCCAGATTTGATCTACAACTGTTGAAAGAAGAGTTTGTGGTATTAATTAGCAATAACAATTGTGCATGGGAACACGGGGAATATAGACACAGCGGGCCGGTGAATAAGACAACAACTTGGGGATGGAGCAAGTACTGGATTAATAAAACAACTGTTGATGTGGGAAGTTGGGATCTAACAGGGACAAGGGTAACATATATTGACTTTTGCGACAAAACACAACTAGTTGCATATAAAAGTAGTGGTATTTCCGAAGGAGAAGGATATTCCTGGGAGTATGGATGGTACCAGGCGGGGAAATTTTTAGGTGCTAATTTGACGGCAACTATTGGACCCTGTAAGTTACCTAAAGGGTATTGGTGGTTGTGTGGAGATGGATATAGTAGAAAACAGCTGCCCGGAGGATGGAAGGGAACTTGCACGATAGGCTATCTAACTAGCCAGGATACGGTGTTTAATCAGTCTGAAATCCCCTCAGGAATGCTGAGAACACCTTGGAGGAGAATTCGGGGCGTGGAAAACCCTCTAGTGACGAGGGGAACAAGGTTCCACAGCTTTGTAAGATGGTTTATACCGTTCCTGGGCGTCAGTGAATTGGAAAAGGCAATTGTGAACATATCGGCCACTATAGAAGTGCTTGAGAAATCTACAATCGATGCTATACAAGCACTTCAACAAGAAATCCAGTCGTTAGCAAATGTGGTGGGACAAAACAGAATGGCATTAGACTTATTAACCTGGAAAGAAGGAGGCTTATGTGCAGTGATTAATCAAAGCTGTTGTTCATCTGTAAACCAGAATGGGAGAGTAGAAAAAGACTTACAAAATCTCATAGCTAAAACTCAGATTTTGCATTTGACTGCGCAAGATGACACCACATTCGGGTTTTCTGATCGCTGCGAAAAGTTAACCTCGTGGTTACCTAACTTGGATTGGCTTAAGCGACTGTTTTTCCTTCTAATAGCAATACTTATGTTAGGAACTTTAGTGTGTGCATTAATTAGATGTCTTATGTGTTGTACCAGGGGGGTGAAAGACGAATACATTCAATGGAAGAAGCATCAGCTCCGTGAACGAGTGGAATCTGGGAAGTATTTTAGAAATCAGATGGGGAGAGAGAATGTGTTATAGGTGATTGTAAAAGATTTTACAAAGTTGAAAGAAAAGGGGGGACTTGATTCAGAAAACGAACGGGTACAGGTTGTTAGTGCGGATGTAATACAGCCTGGGAAAGAACAAAAGCTCGGAGCCCCAGCATTCCAAGATAAAGAAATGGCCTTGTGTATAAGATAGCGGGAGCAGCTGCATGCTAAGGAGGTGCTGAGGAGGAACCTAACTGTCTGGGAAAGGTGTCCATCTGGTCAGGACAGGGGAGGAGATTTTTGATAATGAGTTCTTAGAAATAATTAGAATAGTAACGCCTTTAATTATAATAACCTGCCCACCTTAATGAATATGTATGCTTTTCACCATAAATGGACGCTTGCTTCACAAACCGGTGTGCAAGTTTGGCGGAGAAATCCCCCTTGCACCCAGCGCTGCAATAAACATACCTGCTTTATAACTCTCTGCGAGTTGTAAGGTTTGTTTCTGCGCGTCAGTTTGGCACCCCAGATGGGACCCCCTTTGTCCGGCTGCGGGACCTGCTGAGGACGGGACTCCTCTGGGCGCCCCCGAGATTTCTCGGAAGGACTCCCCAACTCATCCAGATCACCGCGGGGACAGACAAGGACCATCTCCTGCGGACCAGGTATGTTCAGGGTTTCTCAGTGGGGGACCTGTAAGTCGTGAGGAGACGTCCTACGCGTGGTAAAGAGTGGGTGTACTCGCCCCGGGGTATGCTCAAGCTTGGGCTAATGGTGTGGGATCCCTGGGTTTTGGGTTTTGTGTTAGTGTGTGGAATTGTAATATTGTTGATTATTTGTTGTATTTGTCATAAGGTACCCCTACCGTGTTATTGTCTGTAATTGTTGTATGAGTGAACTGAGTGATTGAGACGTGGCACTGCTGCGGAGCGAGTGCAGAGTTCTCATCCACGGTTCCGTGTTCTCCGCGAGGAGAGCGGCCGGAGACGAACGAAGCGTATGACAGACTGTACAGAAGCATCGTGTGAATCTAATATTGAGACTATTAAGTGGCAGTGTCTTGGACATTCGGATAACGTTTGTGATCCTATTTTTGTCTTAAAGTGCTTTGCTTGTAATACGGAGGTTTGGGTAGGTCGGGAGGACGATTTTTGGTGTCCACAGTGTGGTAGCTGGACTGAGCGGGAAAAGATCGAGCGGGCGGGAGAGTTGAAACAAGTAATCTGTGGAGACATAGCCTACTCCTGGAGATAAAGGTAGCGGCAGCGGCAGCGGCGGGGGTAACACCTAAGTGACACACGGAGATCAGGATCGCCTCTGAACTAAGGGGGTAAGGAGGACATAAAATGGGCAATAATCAAGGGGGCGAGATACTGAAAAAGAGTCCCCTAGGGTGTATTTTAGCACACTGGAAGGAGATCGGGGGCTCACCAGGTGGCAGCGTGGACAAGAAAACCTTAATTAAATATTGTAATCAATGGTGGCCCCTTTACAAAGTAGATGATCAGGAGAAATGGCCCTTAACGGGACTCTTAATTACAATACTATACTACAATTAATGCTGTTCCTTAGAAGGGAAGGAAAGTGGGATGAAGTCATATATGCGGATATGTTTTTCACCCTTTGGAACCATCCAGAGTACCAACGGGACTGCGGGCTATTACCTCCACAAGACCCGATGGTACTAGCCTTAGAGAAAGAAAGAAGAGGAGAAATGAAAGGTGATGTAAAAAGATGTTGTTCAGCCTGTAGCATAGGGCAGAGATGCACAAAGCCTGAAAAGATTCAGGATCTTAAAGAAGACGATTTTCTTGACACTTACTTACCACCGGTTAGAGCAATAGAAGACCGTTGGGAGGGGGTAAGGGTTCCTCAAGAAGATGGGGAAACGGAAGCTGATTCCAAAACTGAATCAAAAACCCCACCTGACAGCCCTGTATCGTCCCGTACTCGGAAAAGGACAGAGCAAGCAGTGATTCAAGCACCCTTAAGGGAAGCTGTGGGTCCGGACGGACTACCTGTAATGATAAAAGTCCCTTTTTCCTCATTTGATTTAGAAACCTGGAAAAGCGTGGCAAAGAACTATCGGAATGATCCCGTAGGGGTTACTAGACATTTTCAGTTTCTGGTAAAGCAGCATAACCCTGACTGGAGTGATATCCAGTTATTATTAGATCACCTAACAGAAACTGAGAAACAACTGGTTTTAAAAACTGCTCACAATATAGCCACGGAACAACTGAAAGATTCAGGAAGGGACATTAAAGAACACTTCCCCTTGCAGAACCCTCACTGGAACCCAAACAGGAGCATTCACTCAGAGGCGCTAGAAACTTACAGAGATTGGATTATAACAGGGATGGAGAGGGCTATCCCGAAAGCCATTAACTGGTCAATGCTGTATGCTGTAAGACAAGGGCCGAAGGAGAGTCCCTCGGAGTTTCTGGATAAATTACGAGATGCAATGAGACGCTACACCCCCTTGGACCCTGGATCAGAGATAGGAATCCAGCAGTTAGTGTCTCTCTTTTTAGGGCAGTCTGCCAACGATATCCGGAGGAAGCTGCAAAAACTGAGAACAACCGACAGCAGGAATCTAGAGACTCTGTTAGATGAGGCACGGAGAGTGTTTAACAACCGGGAGGAGGAGGATAAGAAAAGGGACAGATGGGCACTGGTGGTAGCAATACATGGGAGGGGGGAAACGAAAGCAGGGAATTTTAGGAAACCATTAGAAAGAGATCAATGTGCATGGTGTAAGCAGAGAGGGCACTGGAAGAATGAGTGCCCAAAAAGACGAAAAGAAAAAATTCAGGCCCATTATAAAGAAGATTGACGGGGACCGGGGGAATCTACCCTAGCGGATCCACTGGTTACCCTAAGGCTAGGGAAAAAGCAACAAGAAATGGAATTTTTGGTGGATACAGGAGCAACGTATTCGGTTTTAAATCAAGCTCTGACCCCTATTGATACTGATTTTATAACAGTAACAGGAGCCACTGGCCAGAGTGAAAAGGCATATTTTCTCAAACCTCTTAAGTTCAAATTGGGAAAACAATTGGGGATACACAAATTTTTATATCTGCCAAATTCGCCGAGACCCCTGTTAGGGTGAGATTTATTAGAGCAATTGGGAGCAGAAATTAAATTCAAAAAAGGGAAAAATGGAACTCCGGATAAGAGAAGATCAACTAATTGAAATACTAAGTTTGGCCCTAATAGGAACTCCCATTTCTACAGGAGTGCCTGAGGAGATTAAAGCCCAACTTTATCTGGGGGTATGGGCCTCGGGAGTGCCGGGGAGAGCAAAAAATGCTTCCCCAATAGTGATAAAGCCTCAACAAGGAGCACGACCGGTGAGAGTTAAACAGTATCCCCTTAGAATAGAGGACAGGGAGGGGATCCGACCAACTATAGATCGGTTTATTGAGTATGGGCCGCTGAAAGAATGTGAATCAGAGTATAACACTCCAATATTACCTGTTAAGAAGCCGGATGGTAGCTATCGCATAGTGCAGGACCTCAGAGCTATCAACAGAATTGTTGAGGCTTTACATCCGGTAGTAGCAAATCCATACACTCTTCTAACTAAACTGGTACCTGAATTGGCATGGTTTACCGTTCTGGACCTAAAGGATGCCTTTTTCTGCGTGCCTTTGAGCCCAGAGAGCCAGCTTTTATTTGCATTCGAATGGGAAAACCCAGAATCTGGGAGGAAAACACAGCTTACATGGACTGTGCTACCGCAGGGCTTCAAAAATAGCCCGACACTTTTTGGAAATCAGCTAGCTAAAGACTTGGAACAGTGGAAACACCCGCTTGGGTCAGGAGTGGTTTTGCAGTATGTGGACGATATATTACTCGCCACTGACACCAGAGAAACATGCATAAAATGGACTGTGAGCCTGTTAAATTTTCTTGGACTTAATGGCTATAAAGTTTCTTCACAGAAAGCACAGATAGCCCAGCAGCAAGTGACTTATCTGGGATATGAAATAACCGCAGGCCAACGGACACTAGGGAAGGAGAGGAAAGAGGCCATCTGCCAGACACCTCGACCACAGACGCCTAAGGAACTTCGAACCTTCCTAGGAATGACAGGATGGTGTCGTCTCTGGATATATAACTACGGACTTTTGGTAAAGCCTCTATACGAGTTATTAAAATCTGACTCAAAGAATATTATATGGAATAGGGAGGCAGACAAAGCCTTCCATCAATTAAAAAAGAGGTTAATGGAAGCACCTGGCCTGGGATTACCTGACACTACTAAACCTTTCTGGTTGTTTTCCTATGAAAAGCAAGGAATGGCCTTAGGAGTCCTAGCCCAGAATTTGGGACCCTATCGAAGGGCAGTGGCATACTTCTCCAAACAGCTTGACGAAGTAAGTAAAGGGTGGCCTAGCTGTCTCCGAGCGGTGGCAGCAGTGGTAATAAACATCCAAGAGGCCCGTAAGTTCACCCTAGGCCAGAAAATCACAGTTACGGTATCACATACAGTCTCAGCAGTACTGGAAGTAAAAGGGGGGCATTGGCTTTCACCTCAGAGGTTTCTTAAGTACCAGGCTATCCTGATAGAGCAAGATGATGTAGAAATAACAGTAACTAATATTGTCAACCCAGCCTCTTTCCTCAGCGGAACCGAAGGAGAATCAGTGACCCACGACTGCTTGGAAACAATCGAGGCTGTGTACTCCAGCCGACCAGACCTGAAAGAAGAACCATTAGAGGATGCAGAGGATTCCTGGTTCACCGACGGGAGCAGCTTCATTCAACAGGGGATACGCAAAGCTGGCTATGCGGTAACCACCACAGAGAAGGTAATAGAATCCAAGGCCCTGGCCCCCAATACATCAGCCCAAAAGGCTGAGATTATAGCACTAACCCGAGCCCTGGAATTGGCCAAAGGAAAATGGATAAATATCTGGACAGACTCTAAATATGCTTTTGGGGTAGTGCATGCTCACGGGGCGGTCTGGAGAGAAAGAGGACTCTTATCTACACAAGGGAAGCACATCAAACATGCTGAAGAAATTCTCAAACTCTTAGATGCAGTATTACTGCCTACCAAAGTGGCTATCATGCACTGCAAAGCCCACCGAAAAGGGAACACCGCTGTGGAACTGGGTAACGCACTGGCGGACCGAGAAGCCAAAAGGGCAGCGGAAATGGGTAATGCAGAAATACAATCCTTGGTCCCAGATGGTAAGATACAAATTGATGACGAACCTAAATATTCTAGGGATGATCACAAATTGATCAAAGACTTAAATGGGAAAATTGAAGGGAAATGGGCCAAAACCCCACAGGGAAAAATAATAGTGCCTTTTTCGTTATTATGGGCAATGGTCACGGCAGAACATAGAAAATCCCATTGGGGAACAGAGGCGCTTTACAGATACCTGAGTAGGCTAATATGTGCTCGAAATCTATACGCCACTGTCAAACAAGTCACTCAGCAGTGTGAGGTATGTTTACAGAACAACCCTAAGACAGGCCCCAGAGTCCAATTTGGCCAGATAGGGAAGGGAAACTATCCGGGACAACAATGGCAAATTGATTTTTCAGAACTTCCAAGAAAAGGGGGGTTTCGATACCTATTGGTGTTAACTGATACCTTTTCAGGATGGCCAGAGGCATTTCCCTGTCGAACCAACAAAACAAGAGAAGTGGTCAAAGCATTATTGCATGAAATTATACCAAGGTTCGGGGTTCCCGCAGTAATTTCCTCGGACCGAGGATCTCATTTCACTGCAAGGGTTGTTTCGAAAGTAAGCAGATTATTGGGTATAGACTGGCAACTTCACACCCCATACAACCCACGATCGAGTGGTCAAGTAGAAAAGATGAATCGCTTGATCAAAACGCAAATTGTGAAACTAGGCCAGGAAGCTAACTTGGCCTGGCCTCAATCACTACCATTAGCCCTTCTCAGGATAAGAACAAAACCCAGAACCAAAGAAGGTTTGAGCCCCTTTGAAATACTGTATGGGAGACCATATAGTGTACAAGACGGGACATCCACAGAGCTGGGGAATGAAATACTAACAGATTACCTGATAAATTTACAAAAACAGCTCTGAGAGGTAGAAAAACTGGTTCTGGGAACAAGAGCTCGTGGACTGGATGGACCAGTACACGAGATCGAACCTGGGGACTATGTATATGTTAAGTCTTTTACAGATTCACCACTGAAGCCAAAGTGGGAAGGTCCCTTCCAGGTACTGCTGACCACTCACACGGCCATAAAGATCAAGGAACAAGCCGCTTGGATCCATTGGACTCGCGTCAAGAGGGCTCCAGAACCCCAATGGACATCAACGCAGACTGGACCCCTGAAGCTTCGCCTCCAACGAAAAGATGGACATTAGTAACATTGATAATCGTCAACATGCCGGGACTTTGTATTTCAGGGGGAGGGACATGGGATGTGAATACATATACACCAAGTCTGGAAACATTGGTAAATGCTACTAATCTGTCAGATTGTTGGGTATGTACTACCCTACCTAAAGGAGAAATGAAATTGCCTCTATATGGGGTGGCAGCAAGCAATTGGAACAATGCCAACGGAACCTGGCCTAAATTTTGGGCAAAAGGGGGGGATGAGTCGAATGGGTATTGTGAGTACGATGATAATATCTACCCCTTAGGACCCAGATTTGATCTACAACTGTTGAAAGAAGAGTTTGTGGTATTAATTAGCAATAACAATTGTGCATGGGAACACGGGGAATATAGACACAGCGGGCCGGTGAATAAGACAACAACTTGGGGATGGAGCAAGTACTGGATTAATAAAACAACTGTTGATGTGGGAAGTTGGGATCTAACAGGGACAAGGGTAACATATATTGACTTTTGCGACAAAACACAACTAGTTGCATATAAAAGTAGTGGTATTTCCGAAGGAGAAGGATATTCCTGGGAGTATGGATGGTACCAGGCGGGGAAATTTTTAGGTGCTAATTTGACGGCAACTATTGGACCCTGTAAGTTACCTAAAGGGTATTGGTGGTTGTGTGGAGATGGATATAGTAGAAAACAGCTGCCCGGAGGATGGAAGGGAACTTGCACGATAGGCTATCTAACTAGCCAGGATACGGTGTTTAATCAGTCTGAAATCCCCTCAGGAATGCTGAGAACACCTTGGAGGAGAATTCGGGGCGTGGAAAACCCTCTAGTGACGAGGGGAACAAGGTTCCACAGCTTTGTAAGATGGTTTATACCGTTCCTGGGCGTCAGTGAATTGGAAAAGGCAATTGTGAACATATCGGCCACTATAGAAGTGCTTGAGAAATCTACAATCGATGCTATACAAGCACTTCAACAAGAAATCCAGTCGTTAGCAAATGTGGTGGGACAAAACAGAATGGCATTAGACTTATTAACCTGGAAAGAAGGAGGCTTATGTGCAGTGATTAATCAAAGCTGTTGTTCATCTGTAAACCAGAATGGGAGAGTAGAAAAAGACTTACAAAATCTCATAGCTAAAACTCAGATTTTGCATTTGACTGCGCAAGATGACACCACATTCGGGTTTTCTGATCGCTGCGAAAAGTTAACCTCGTGGTTACCTAACTTGGATTGGCTTAAGCGACTGTTTTTCCTTCTAATAGCAATACTTATGTTAGGAACTTTAGTGTGTGCATTAATTAGATGTCTTATGTGTTGTACCAGGGGGGTGAAAGACGAATACATTCAATGGAAGAAGCATCAGCTCCGTGAACGAGTGGAATCTGGGAAGTATTTTAGAAATCAGATGGGGAGAGAGAATGTGTTATAGGTGATTGTAAAAGATTTTACAAAGTTGAAAGAAAAGGGGGGACTTGATTCAGAAAACGAACGGGTACAGGTTGTTAGTGCGGATGTAATACAGCCTGGGAAAGAACAAAAGCTCGGAGCCCCAGCATTCCAAGATAAAGAAATGGCCTTGTGTATAAGATAGCGGGAGCAGCTGCATGCTAAGGAGGTGCTGAGGAGGAACCTAACTGTCTGGGAAAGGTGTCCATCTGGTCAGGACAGGGGAGGAGATTTTTGATAATGAGTTCTTAGAAATAATTAGAATAGTAACGCCTTTAATTATAATAACCTGCCCACCTTAATGAATATGTATGCTTTTCACCATAAATGGACGCTTGCTTCACAAACCGGTGTGCAAGTTTGGCGGAGAAATCCCCCTTGCACCCAGCGCTGCAATAAACATACCTGCTTTATAACTCTCTGCGAGTTGTAAGGTTTGTTTCTGCGCGTCAGTTTGGCACCCCAGATGGGACCCCCTTTGTCCGGCTGCGGGACCTGCTGAGGACGGGACTCCTCTGGGCGCCCCCGAGATTTCTCGGAAGGACTCCCCAACTCATCCAGATCACCGCGGGGACAGACAAGGACCATCTCCTGCGGACCAGGTATGTTCAGGGTTTCTCAGTGGGGGACCTGTAAGTCGTGAGGAGACGTCCTACGCGTGGTAAAGAGTGGGTGTACTCGCCCCGGGGTATGCTCAAGCTTGGGCTAATGGTGTGGGATCCCTGGGTTTTGGGTTTTGTGTTAGTGTGTGGAATTGTAATATTGTTGATTATTTGTTGTATTTGTCATAAGGTACCCCTACCGTGTTATTGTCTGTAATTGTTGTATGAGTGAACTGAGTGATTGAGACGTGGCACTGCTGCGGAGCGAGTGCAGAGTTCTCATCCACGGTTCCGTGTTCTCCGCGAGGAGAGCGGCCGGAGACGAACGAAGCGTATGACAGACTGTACAGAAGCATCGTGTGAATCTAATATTGAGACTATTAAGTGGCAGTGTCTTGGACATTCGGATAACGTTTGTGATCCTATTTTTGTCTTAAAGTGCTTTGCTTGTAATACGGAGGTTTGGGTAGGTCGGGAGGACGATTTTTGGTGTCCACAGTGTGGTAGCTGGACTGAGCGGGAAAAGATCGAGCGGGCGGGAGAGTTGAAACAAGTAATCTGTGGAGACATAGCCTACTCCTGGAGATAAAGGTAGCGGCAGCGGCAGCGGCGGGGGTAACACCTAAGTGACACACGGAGATCAGGATCGCCTCTGAACTAAGGGGGTAAGGAGGACATAAAATGGGCAATAATCAAGGGGGCGAGATACTGAAAAAGAGTCCCCTAGGGTGTATTTTAGCACACTGGAAGGAGATCGGGGGCTCACCAGGTGGCAGCGTGGACAAGAAAACCTTAATTAAATATTGTAATCAATGGTGGCCCCTTTACAAAGTAGATGATCAGGAGAAATGGCCCTTAACGGGACTCTTAATTACAATACTATACTACAATTAATGCTGTTCCTTAGAAGGGAAGGAAAGTGGGATGAAGTCATATATGCGGATATGTTTTTCACCCTTTGGAACCATCCAGAGTACCAACGGGACTGCGGGCTATTACCTCCACAAGACCCGATGGTACTAGCCTTAGAGAAAGAAAGAAGAGGAGAAATGAAAGGTGATGTAAAAAGATGTTGTTCAGCCTGTAGCATAGGGCAGAGATGCACAAAGCCTGAAAAGATTCAGGATCTTAAAGAAGACGATTTTCTTGACACTTACTTACCACCGGTTAGAGCAATAGAAGACCGTTGGGAGGGGGTAAGGGTTCCTCAAGAAGATGGGGAAACGGAAGCTGATTCCAAAACTGAATCAAAAACCCCACCTGACAGCCCTGTATCGTCCCGTACTCGGAAAAGGACAGAGCAAGCAGTGATTCAAGCACCCTTAAGGGAAGCTGTGGGTCCGGACGGACTACCTGTAATGATAAAAGTCCCTTTTTCCTCATTTGATTTAGAAACCTGGAAAAGCGTGGCAAAGAACTATCGGAATGATCCCGTAGGGGTTACTAGACATTTTCAGTTTCTGGTAAAGCAGCATAACCCTGACTGGAGTGATATCCAGTTATTATTAGATCACCTAACAGAAACTGAGAAACAACTGGTTTTAAAAACTGCTCACAATATAGCCACGGAACAACTGAAAGATTCAGGAAGGGCCATTAAAGAACACTTCCCCTTGCAGAACCCTCACTGGAACCCAAACAGGAGCATTCACTCAGAGGCGCTAGAAACTTACAGAGATTGGATTATAACAGGGATGGAGAGGGCTATCCCGAAAGCCATTAACTGGTCAATGCTGTATGCTGTAAGACAAGGGCCGAAGGAGAGTCCCTCGGAGTTTCTGGATAAATTACGAGATGCAATGAGACGCTACACCCCCTTGGACCCTGGATCAGAGATAGGAATCCAGCAGTTAGTGTCTCTCTTTTTAGGGCAGTCTGCCAACGATATCCGGAGGAAGCTGCAAAAACTGAGAACAACCGACAGCAGGAATCTAGAGACTCTGTTAGATGAGGCACGGAGAGTGTTTAACAACCGGGAGGAGGAGGATAAGAAAAGGGACAGATGGGCACTGGTGGTAGCAATACATGGGAGGGGGGAAACGAAAGCAGGGAATTTTAGGAAACCATTAGAAAGAGATCAATGTGCATGGTGTAAGCAGAGAGGGCACTGGAAGAATGAGTGCCCAAAAAGACGAAAAGAAAAAATTCAGGCCCATTATAAAGAAGATTGACGGGGACCGGGGGAATCTACCCTAGCGGATCCACTGGTTACCCTAAGGCTAGGGAAAAAGCAACAAGAAATGGAATTTTTGGTGGATACAGGAGCAACGTATTCGGTTTTAAATCAAGCTCTGACCCCTATTGATACTGATTTTATAACAGTAACAGGAGCCACTGGCCAGAGTGAAAAGGCATATTTTCTCAAACCTCTTAAGTTCAAATTGGGAAAACAATTGGGGATACACAAATTTTTATATCTGCCAAATTCGCCGAGACCCCTGTTAGGGTGAGATTTATTAGAGCAATTGGGAGCAGAAATTAAATTCAAAAAAGGGAAAAATGGAACTCCGGATAAGAGAAGATCAACTAATTGAAATACTAAGTTTGGCCCTAATAGGAACTCCCATTTCTACAGGAGTGCCTGAGGAGATTAAAGCCCAACTTTATCTGGGGGTATGGGCCTCGGGAGTGCCGGGGAGAGCAAAAAATGCTTCCCCAATAGTGATAAAGCCTCAACAAGGAGCACGACCGGTGAGAGTTAAACAGTATCCCCTTAGAATAGAGGACAGGGAGGGGATCCGACCAACTATAGATCGGTTTATTGAGTATGGGCCGCTGAAAGAATGTGAATCAGAGTATAACACTCCAATATTACCTGTTAAGAAGCCGGATGGTAGCTATCGCATAGTGCAGGACCTCAGAGCTATCAACAGAATTGTTGAGGCTTTACATCCGGTAGTAGCAAATCCATACACTCTTCTAACTAAACTGGTACCTGAATTGGCATGGTTTACCGTTCTGGACCTAAAGGATGCCTTTTTCTGCGTGCCTTTGAGCCCAGAGAGCCAGCTTTTATTTGCATTCGAATGGGAAAACCCAGAATCTGGGAGGAAAACACAGCTTACATGGACTGTGCTACCGCAGGGCTTCAAAAATAGCCCGACACTTTTTGGAAATCAGCTAGCTAAAGACTTGGAACAGTGGAAACACCCGCTTGGGTCAGGAGTGGTTTTGCAGTATGTGGACGATATATTACTCGCCACTGACACCAGAGAAACATGCATAAAATGGACTGTGAGCCTGTTAAATTTTCTTGGACTTAATGGCTATAAAGTTTCTTCACAGAAAGCACAGATAGCCCAGCAGCAAGTGACTTATCTGGGATATGAAATAACCGCAGGCCAACGGACACTAGGGAAGGAGAGGAAAGAGGCCATCTGCCAGACACCTCGACCACAGACGCCTAAGGAACTTCGAACCTTCCTAGGAATGACAGGATGGTGTCGTCTCTGGATATATAACTACGGACTTTTGGTAAAGCCTCTATACGAGTTATTAAAATCTGACTCAAAGAATATTATATGGAATAGGGAGGCAGACAAAGCCTTCCATCAATTAAAAAAGAGGTTAATGGAAGCACCTGCCCTGGGATTACCTGACACTACTAAACCTTTCTGGTTGTTTTCCTATGAAAAGCAAGGAATGGCCTTAGGAGTCCTAGCCCAGAATTTGGGACCCTATCGAAGGGCAGTGGCATACTTCTCCAAACAGCTTGACGAAGTAAGTAAAGGGTGGCCTAGCTGTCTCCGAGCGGTGGCAGCAGTGGTAATAAACATCCAAGAGGCCCGTAAGTTCACCCTAGGCCAGAAAATCACAGTTACGGTATCACATACAGTCTCAGCAGTACTGGAAGTAAAAGGGGGGCATTGGCTTTCACCTCAGAGGTTTCTTAAGTACCAGGCTATCCTGATAGAGCAAGATGATGTAGAAATAACAGTAACTAATATTGTCAACCCAGCCTCTTTCCTCAGCGGAACCGAAGGAGAATCAGTGACCCACGACTGCTTGGAAACAATCGAGGCTGTGTACTCCAGCCGACCAGACCTGAAAGAAGAACCATTAGAGGATGCAGAGGATTCCTGGTTCACCGACGGGAGCAGCTTCATTCAACAGGGGATACGCAAAGCTGGCTATGCGGTAACCACCACAGAGAAGGTAATAGAATCCAAGGCCCTGGCCCCCAATACATCAGCCCAAAAGGCTGAGATTATAGCACTAACCCGAGCCCTGGAATTGGCCAAAGGAAAATGGATAAATATCTGGACAGACTCTAAATATGCTTTTGGGGTAGTGCATGCTCACGGGGCGGTCTGGAGAGAAAGAGGACTCTTATCTACACAAGGGAAGCACATCAAACATGCTGAAGAAATTCTCAAACTCTTAGATGCAGTATTACTGCCTACCAAAGTGGCTATCATGCACTGCAAAGCCCACCGAAAAGGGAACACCGCTGTGGAACTGGGTAACGCACTGGCGGACCGAGAAGCCAAAAGGGCAGCGGAAATGGGTAATGCAGAAATACAATCCTTGGTTCCAGATGGTAAGATACAAATTGATGACGAACCTAAATATTCTAGGGATGATCACAAATTGATCAAAGACTTAAATGGGAAAATTGAAGGGAAATGGGCCAAAACCCCACAGGGAAAAATAATAGTGCCTTTTTCGTTATTATGGGCAATGGTCACGGCAGAACATAGAAAATCCCATTGGGGAACAGAGGCGCTTTACAGATACCTGAGTAGGCTAATATGTGCTCGAAATCTATACGCCGCTGTCAAACAAGTCACTCAGCAGTGTGAGGTATGTTTACAGAACAACCCTAAGACAGGCCCCAGAGTCCAATTTGGCCAGATAGGGAAGGGAAACTATCCGGGACAACAATGGCAAATTGATTTTTCAGAACTTCCAAGAAAAGGGGGGTTTCGATACCTATTGGTGTTAACTGATACCTTTTCAGGATGGCCAGAGGCATTTCCCTGTCGAACCAACAAAAAAGAGAAGTGGTCAAAGCATTATTGCATGAAATTATACCAAGGTTCGGGGTTCCCGCAGTAATTTCCTCGGACCGAGGATCTCATTTTACTGCAAGGGTTGTTTCGAAAGTAAGCAGATTATTGGGTATAGACTGGCAACTTCACACCCCATACAACCCACGATCGAGTGGTCAAGTAGAAAAGATGAATCGCTTGATCAAAACGCAAATTGTGAAACTAGGCCAGGAAGCTAACTTGGCCTGGCCTCAATCACTACCATTAGCCCTTCTCAGGATAAGAACAAAACCCAGAACCAAAGAAGGTTTGAGCCCCTTTGAAATACTGTATGGGAGACCATATAGTGTACAAGACGGGACATCCACAGAGCTGGGGAATGAAATACTAACAGATTACCTGATAAATTTACAAAAACAGCTCTGAGAGGTAGAAAAACTGGTTCTGGGAACAAGAGCTCGTGGACTGGATGGACCAGTACACGAGATCGAACCTGGGGACTATGTATATGTTAAGTCTTTTACAGATTCACCACTGAAGCCAAAGTGGGAAGGTCCCTTCCAGGTACTGCTGACCACTCACACGGCCATAAAGATCAAGGAACAAGCCGCTTGGATCCATTGGACTCGCGTCAAGAGGGCTCCAGAACCCCAATGGACATCAACGCAGACTGGACCCCTGAAGCTTCGCCTCCAACGAAAAGATGGACATTAGTAACATTGATAATCGTCAACATGCCGGGACTTTGTATTTCAGGGGGAGGGACATGGGATGTGAATACATATACACCAAGTCTGGAAACATTGGTAAATGCTACTAATCTGTCAGATTGTTGGGTATGTACTACCCTACCTAAAGGAGAAATGAAATTGCCTCTATATGGGGTGGCAGCAAGCAATTGGAACAATGCCAACGGAACCTGGCCTAAATTTTGGGCAAAAGGGGGGGATGAGTCGAATGGGTATTGTGAGTACGATGATAATATCTACCCCTTAGGACCCAGATTTGATCTACAACTGTTGAAAGAAGAGTTTGTGGTATTAATTAGCAATAACAATTGTGCATGGGAACACGGGGAATATAGACACAGCGGGCCGGTGAATAAGACAACAACTTGGGGATGGAGCAAGTACTGGATTAATAAAACAACTGTTGATGTGGGAAGTTGGGATCTAACAGGGACAAGGGTAACATATATTGACTTTTGCGACAAAACACAACTAGTTGCATATAAAAGTAGTGGTATTTCCGAAGGAGAAGGATATTCCTGGGAGTATGGATGGTACCAGGCGGGGAAATTTTTAGGTGCTAATTTGACGGCAACTATTGGACCCTGTAAGTTACCTAAAGGGTATTGGTGGTTGTGTGGAGATGGATATAGTAGAAAACAGCTGCCCGGAGGATGGAAGGGAACTTGCACGATAGGCTATCTAACTAGCCAGGATACGGTGTTTAATCAGTCTGAAATCCCCTCAGGAATGCTGAGAACACCTTGGAGGAGAATTCGGGGCGTGGAAAACCCTCTAGTGACGAGGGGAACAAGGTTCCACAGCTTTGTAAGATGGTTTATACCGTTCCTGGGCGTCAGTGAATTGGAAAAGGCAATTGTGAACATATCGGCCACTATAGAAGTGCTTGAGAAATCTACAATCGATGCTATACAAGCACTTCAACAAGAAATCCAGTCATTAGCAAATGTGGTGGGACAAAACAGAATGGCATTAGACTTATTAACCTGGAAAGAAGGAGGCTTATGTGCAGTGATTAATCAAAGCTGTTGTTCATCTGTAAACCAGAATGGGAGAGTAGAAAAAGACTTACAAAATCTCATAGCTAAAACTCAGATTTTGCATTTGACTGCGCAAGATGACACCACATTCGGGTTTTCTGATCGCTGCGAAAAGTTAACCTCGTGGTTACCTAACTTGGATTGGCTTAAGCGACTGTTTTTCCTTCTAATAGCAATACTTATGTTAGGAACTTTAGTGTGTGCATTAATTAGATGTCTTATGTGTTGTACCAGGGGGGTGAAAGACGAATACATTCAATGGAAGAAGCATCAGCTCCGTGAACGAGTGGAATCTGGGAAGTATTTTAGAAATCAGATGGGGAGAGAGAATGTGTTATAGGTGATTGTAAAAGATTTTACAAAGTTGAAAGAAAAGGGGGGACTTGATTCAGAAAACGAACGGGTACAGGTTGTTAGTACGGTACAGGTTGTTAGTGCGGATGTAATACAGCCTGGGAAAGAACAAAAGCTCGGAGCCCCAGCATTCCAAGATAAAGACATGGCCTTGTGTATAAGATAGCGGGAGCAGCTGCATGCTAAGGAGGTGCTGAGGAGGAACCTAACTGTCTGGGAAAGGTGTCCATCTGGTCAGGACAGGGGAGGAGATTTTTGATAATGAGTTCTTAGAAATAATTAGAATAGTAACGCCTTTAATTATAATAACCTGCCCACCTTAATGAATATGTATGCTTTTCACCATAAATGGACGCTTGCTTCACAAACCGGTGTGCAAGTTTGGCGGAGAAATCCCCCTTGCACCCAGCGCTGCAATAAACATACCTGCTTTATAACTCTCTGCGAGTTGTAAGGTTTGTTTCCGCGCGTCAGTTTGGCACCCCAGATGGGACCCCCTCTGTCCGGCTGCGGGACCTGCTGAGGACGGGACTCCTCTGGGCGCCCCCGAGATTTCTCGGAAGGACTCCCCAACTCATCCAGATCACCGCGGGGACAGACAAGGACCATCTCCTGCGGACCAGGTATGTTCAGGGTTTCTCAGTGGGGGACCTGTAAGTCGTGAGGAGACGTCCTACGCGTGGTAAAGAGTGGGTGTACTCGCCCCGGGGTATGCTCAAGCTTGGGCTAATGGTGTGGGATCCCTGGGTTTTGGGTTTTGTGTTAGTGTGTGGAATTGTAATATTGTTGATTATTTGTTGTATTTGTCATAAGGTACCCCTACCGTGTTATTGTCTGTAATTGTTGTATGAGTGAACTGAGTGATTGAGACGTGGCACTGCTGCGGAGCGAGTGCAGAGTTCTAATCCACGGTTCCGTGTTCTCCGCGAGGAGAGCGGCCGGAGACGAACGAAGCGTATGACAGACTGTACAGAAGCATCGTGTGAATCTAATATTGAGACTATTAAGTGGCAGTGTCTTGGACATTCGGATAACGTTTGTGATCCTATTTTTGTCTTAAAGTGCTTTGCTTGTAATACGGAGGTTTGGGTAGGTCGGGAGGACGATTTTTGGTGTCCACAGTGTGGTAGCTGGACTGAGCGGGAAAAGATCGAGCGGGCGGGAGAGTTGAAACAAGTAATCTGTGGAGACATAGCCTACTCCTGGAGATAAAGGTAGCGGCAGCGGCAGCGGCGGGGGTAACACCTAAGTGACACACGGAGATCAGGATCGCCTCTGAACTAAGGGGGTAAGGAGGACATAAAATGGGCAATAATCAAGGGGGCGAGATACTGAAAAAGAGTCCCCTAGGGTGTATTTTAGCACACTGGAAGGAGATCGGGGGCTCACCAGGTGGCAGCGTGGACAAGAAAACCTTAATTAAATATTGTAATCAATGGTGGCCCCTTTACAAAGTAGATGATCAGGAGAAATGGCCCTTAACGGGACTCTTAATTACAATACTATACTACAATTAATGCTGTTCCTTAGAAGGGAAGGAAAGTGGGATGAAGTCATATATGCGGATATGTTTTTCACCCTTTGGAACCATCCAGAGTACCAACGGGACTGCGGGCTATTACCTCCACAAGACCCGATGGTACTAGCCTTAGAGAAAGAAAGAAGAGGAGAAACGAAAGGTGATGTAAAAAGATGTTGTTCAGCCTGTAGCATAGGGCAGAGATGCACAAAGCCTGAAAAGATTCAGGATCTTAAAGACGACGATTTTCTTGACACTTACTTACCACCGGTTAGAGCAATAGAAGACCGTTGGGAGGGGGTAAGGGTTCCTCAAGAAGATGGGGAAACGGAAGCTGATTCCAAAACTGAATCAAAAACCCCACCTGACAGCCCTGTATCGTCCCGTACTCGGAAAAGGACAGAGCAAGCAGTGATTCAAGCACCCTTAAGGGAAGCTGTGGGTCCGGACGGACTACCTGTAATGATAAAAGTCCCTTTTTCCTCATTTGATTTAGAAACCTGGAAAAGCGTGGCAAAGAACTATCGGAATGATCCCGTAGGGGTTACTAGACATTTTCAGTTTCTGGTAAAGCAGCATAACCCTGACTGGAGTGATATCCAGTTATTATTAGATCACCTAACAGAAACTGAGAAACAACTGGTTTTAAAAACTGCTCACAATATAGCCACGGAACAACTGAAAGATTCAGGAAGGGACATTAAAGAACACTTCCCCTTGCAGAACCCTCACTGGAACCCAAACAGGAGCATTCACTCAGAGGCGCTAGAAACTTACAGAGATTGGATTATAACAGGGATGGAGAGGGCTATCCCGAAAGCCATTAACTGGTCAATGCTGTATGCTGTAAGACAAGGGCCGAAGGAGAGTCCCTCGGAGTTTCTGGATAAATTACGAGATGCAATGAGACGCTACACCCCCTTGGACCCTGGATCAGAGATAGGAATCCAGCAGTTAGTGTCTCTCTTTTTAGGGCAGTCTGCCAACGATATCCGGAGGAAGCTGCAAAAACTGAGAACAACCGACAGCAGGAATCTAGAGACTCTGTTAGATGAGGCACGGAGAGTGTTTAACAACCGGGAGGAGGAGGATAAGAAAAGGGACAGATGGGCACTGGTGGTAGCAATACATGGGAGGGGGGAAACGAAAGCAGGGAATTTTAGGAAACCATTAGAAAGAGATCAATGTGCATGGTGTAAGCAGAGAGGGCACTGGAAGAATGAGTGCCCAAAAAGACGAAAAGAAAAAATTCAGGCCCATTATAAAGAAGATTGACGGGGACCGGGGGAATCTACCCTAGCGGATCCACTGGTTACCCTAAGGCTAGGGAAAAAGCAACAAGAAATGGAATTTTTGGTGGATACAGGAGCAACGTATTCGGTTTTAAATCAAGCTCTGACCCCTATTGATACTGATTTTATAACAGTAACAGGAGCCACTGGCCAGAGTGAAAAGGCATATTTTCTCAAACCTCTTAAGTTCAAATTGGGAAAACAATTGGGGATACACAAATTTTTATATCTGCCAAATTCGCCGAGACCCCTGTTAGGGTGAGATTTATTAGAGCAATTGGGAGCAGAAATTAAATTCAAAAAAGGGAAAAATGGAACTCCGGATAAGAGAAGATCAACTAATTGAAATACTAAGTTTGGCCCTAATAGGAACTCCCATTTCTACAGGAGTGCCTGAGGAGATTAAAGCCCAACTTTATCTGGGGGTATGGGCCTCGGGAGTGCCGGGGAGAGCAAAAAATGCTTCCCCAATAGTGATAAAGCCTCAACAAGGAGCACGACCGGTGAGAGTTAAACAGTATCCCCTTAGAATAGAGGACAGGGAGGGGATCCGACCAACTATAGATCGGTTTATTGAGTATGGGCCGCTGAAAGAATGTGAATCAGAGTATAACACTCCAATATTACCTGTTAAGAAGCCGGATGGTAGCTATCGCATAGTGCAGGACCTCAGAGCTATCAACAGAATTGTTGAGGCTTTACATCCGGTAGTAGCAAATCCATACACTCTTCTAACTAAACTGGTACCTGAATTGGCATGGTTTACCGTTCTGGACCTAAAGGATGCCTTTTTCTGCGTGCCTTTGAGCCCAGAGAGCCAGCTTTTATTTGCATTCGAATGGGAAAACCCAGAATCTGGGAGGAAAACACAGCTTACATGGACTGTGCTACCGCAGGGCTTCAAAAATAGCCCGACACTTTTTGGAAATCAGCTAGCTAAAGACTTGGAACAGTGGAAACACCCGCTTGGGTCAGGAGTGGTTTTGCAGTATGTGGACGATATATTACTCGCCACTGACACCAGAGAAACATGCATAAAATGGACTGTGAGCCTGTTAAATTTTCTTGGACTTAATGGCTATAAAGTTTCTTCACAGAAAGCACAGATAGCCCAGCAGCAAGTGACTTATCTGGGATATGAAATAACCGCAGGCCAACGGACACTAGGGAAGGAGAGGAAAGAGGCCATCTGCCAGACACCTCGACCACAGACGCCTAAGGAACTTCGAACCTTCCTAGGAATGACAGGATGGTGTCGTCTCTGGATATATAACTACGGACTTTTGGTAAAGCCTCTATACGAGTTATTAAAATCTGACTCAAAGAATATTATATGGAATAGGGAGGCAGACAAAGCCTTCCATCAATTAAAAAAGAGGTTAATGGAAGCACCTGCCCTGGGATTACCTGACACTACTAAACCTTTCTGGTTGTTTTCCTATGAAAAGCAAGGAATGGCCTTAGGAGTCCTAGCCCAGAATTTGGGACCCTATCGAAGGGCAGTGGCATACTTCTCCAAACAGCTTGACGAAGTAAGTAAAGGGTGGCCTAGCTGTCTCCGAGCGGTGGCAGCAGTGGTAATAAACATCCAAGAGGCCCGTAAGTTCACCCTAGGCCAGAAAATCACAGTTACGGTATCACATACAGTCTCAGCAGTACTGGAAGTAAAAGGGGGGCATTGGCTTTCACCTCAGAGGTTTCTTAAGTACCAGGCTATCCTGATAGAGCAAGATGATGTAGAAATAACAGTAACTAATATTGTCAACCCAGCCTCTTTCCTCAGCGGAACCGAAGGAGAATCAGTGACCCACGACTGCTTGGAAACAATCGAGGCTGTGTACTCCAGCCGACCAGACCTGAAAGAAGAACCATTAGAGGATGCAGAGGATTCCTGGTTCACCGACGGGAGCAGCTTCATTCAACAGGGGATACGCAAAGCTGGCTATGCGGTAACCACCACAGAGAAGGTAATAGAATCCAAGGCCCTGGCCCCCAATACATCAGCCCAAAAGGCTGAGATTATAGCACTAACCCGAGCCCTGGAATTGGCCAAAGGAAAATGGATAAATATCTGGACAGACTCTAAATATGCTTTTGGGGTAGTGCATGCTCACGGGGCGGTCTGGAGAGAAAGAGGACTCTTATCTACACAAGGGAAGCACATCAAACATGCTGAAGAAATTCTCAAACTCTTAGATGCAGTATTACTGCCTACCAAAGTGGCTATCATGCACTGCAAAGCCCACCGAAAAGGGAACACCGCTGTGGAACTGGGTAACGCACTGGCGGACCGAGAAGCCAAAAGGGCAGCGGAAATGGGTAATGTAGAAATACAATCCTTGGTTCCAGATGGTAAGATACAAATTGATGACGAACCTAAATATTCTAGGGATGATCACAAATTGATCAAAGACTTAAATGGGAAAATTGAAGGGAAATGGGCCAAAACCCCACAGGGAAAAATAATAGTGCCTTTTTCGTTATTATGGGCAATGGTCACGGCAGAACATAGAAAATCCCATTGGGGAACAGAGGCGCTTTACAGATACCTGAGTAGGCTAATATGTGCTCGAAATCTATACGCCGCTGTCAAACAAGTCACTCAGCAGTGTGAGGTATGTTTACAGAACAACCCTAAGACAGGCCCCAGAGTCCAATTTGGCCAGATAGGGAAGGGAAACTATCCGGGACAACAATGGCAAATTGATTTTTCAGAACTTCCAAGAAAAGGGGGGTTTCGATACCTATTGGTGTTAACTGATACCTTTTCAGGATGGCCAGAGGCATTTCCCTGTCGAACCAACAAAAAAGAGAAGTGGTCAAAGCATTATTGCATGAAATTATACCAAGGTTCGGGGTTCCCGCAGTAATTTCCTCGGACCGAGGATCTCATTTTACTGCAAGGGTTGTTTCGAAAGTAAGCAGATTATTGGGTATAGACTGGCAACTTCACACCCCATACAACCCACGATCGAGTGGTCAAGTAGAAAAGATGAATCGCTTGATCAAAACGCAAATTGTGAAACTAGGCCAGGAAGCTAACTTGGCCTGGCCTCAATCACTACCATTAGCCCTTCTCAGGATAAGAACAAAACCCAGAACCAAAGAAGGTTTGAGCCCCTTTGAAATACTGTATGGGAGACCATATAGTGTACAAGACGGGACATCCACAGAGCTGGGGAATGAAATACTAACAGATTACCTGATAAATTTACAAAAACAGCTCTGAGAGGTAGAAAAACTGGTTCTGGGAACAAGAGCTCGTGGACTGGATGGACCAGTACACGAGATCGAACCTGGGGACTATGTATATGTTAAGTCTTTTACAGATTCACCACTGAAGCCAAAGTGGGAAGGTCCCTTCCAGGTACTGCTGACCACTCACACGGCCATAAAGATCAAGGAACAAGCCGCTTGGATCCATTGGACTCGCGTCAAGAGGGCTCCAGAACCCCAATGGACATCAACGCAGACTGGACCCCTGAAGCTTCGCCTCCAACGAAAAGATGGACATTAGTAACATTGATAATCGTCAACATGCCGGGACTTTGTATTTCAGGGGGAGGGACATGGGATGTGAATACATATACACCAAGTCTGGAAACATTGGTAAATGCTACTAATCTGTCAGATTGTTGGGTATGTACTACCCTACCTAAAGGAGAAATGAAATTGCCTCTATATGGGGTGGCAGCAAGCAATTGGAACAATGCCAACGGAACCTGGCCTAAATTTTGGGCAAAAGGGGGGGATGAGTCGAATGGGTATTGTGAGTACGATGATAATATCTACCCCTTAGGACCCAGATTTGATCTACAACTGTTGAAAGAAGAGTTTGTGGTATTAATTAGCAATAACAATTGTGCATGGGAACACGGGGAATATAGACACAGCGGGCCGGTGAATAAGACAACAACTTGGGGATGGAGCAAGTACTGGATTAATAAAACAACTGTTGATGTGGGAAGTTGGGATCTAACAGGGACAAGGGTAACATATATTGACTTTTGCGACAAAACACAACTAGTTGCATATAAAAGTAGTGGTATTTCCGAAGGAGAAGGATATTCCTGGGAGTATGGATGGTACCAGGCGGGGAAATTTTTAGGTGCTAATTTGACGGCAACTATTGGACCCTGTAAGTTACCTAAAGGGTATTGGTGGTTGTGTGGAGATGGATATAGTAGAAAACAGCTGCCCGGAGGATGGAAGGGAACTTGCACGATAGGCTATCTAACTAGCCAGGATACGGTGTTTAATCAGTCTGAAATCCCCTCAGGAATGCTGAGAACACCTTGGAGGAGAATTCGGGGCGTGGAAAACCCTCTAGTGACGAGGGGAACAAGGTTCCACAGCTTTGTAAGATGGTTTATACCGTTCCTGGGCGTCAGTGAATTGGAAAAGGCAATTGTGAACATATCGGCCACTATAGAAGTGCTTGAGAAATCTACAATCGATGCTATACAAGCACTTCAACAAGAAATCCAGTCATTAGCAAATGTGGTGGGACAAAACAGAATGGCATTAGACTTATTAACCTGGAAAGAAGGAGGCTTATGTGCAGTGATTAATCAAAGCTGTTGTTCATCTGTAAACCAGAATGGGAGAGTAGAAAAAGACTTACAAAATCTCATAGCTAAAACTCAGATTTTGCATTTGACTGCGCAAGATGACACCACATTCGGGTTTTCTGATCGCTGCGAAAAGTTAACCTCGTGGTTACCTAACTTGGATTGGCTTAAGCGACTGTTTTTCCTTCTAATAGCAATACTTATGTTAGGAACTTTAGTGTGTGCATTAATTAGATGTCTTATGTGTTGTACCAGGGGGGTGAAAGACGAATACATTCAATGGAAGAAGCATCAGCTCCGTGAACGAGTGGAATCTGGGAAGTATTTTAGAAATCAGATGGGGAGAGAGAATGTGTTATAGGTGATTGTAAAAGATTTTACAAAGTTGAAAGAAAAGGGGGGACTTGATTCAGAAAACGAACGGGTACAGGTTGTTAGTACGGTACAGGTTGTTAGTGCGGATGTAATACAGCCTGGGAAAGAACAAAAGCTCGGAGCCCCAGCATTCCAAGATAAAGACATGGCCTTGTGTATAAGATAGCGGGAGCAGCTGCATGCTAAGGAGGTGCTGAGGAGGAACCTAACTGTCTGGGAAAGGTGTCCATCTGGTCAGGACAGGGGAGGAGATTTTTGATAATGAGTTCTTAGAAATAATTAGAATAGTAACGCCTTTAATTATAATAACCTGCCCACCTTAATGAATATGTATGCTTTTCACCATAAATGGACGCTTGCTTCACAAACCGGTGTGCAAGTTTGGCGGAGAAATCCCCCTTGCACCCAGCGCTGCAATAAACATACCTGCTTTATAACTCTCTGCGAGTTGTAAGGTTTGTTTCCGCGCGTCAGTTTGGCACCCCAGATGGGACCCCCTCTGTCCGGCTGCGGGACCTGCTGAGGACGGGACTCCTCTGGGCGCCCCCGAGATTTCTCGGAAGGACTCCCCAACTCATCCAGATCACCGCGGGGACAGACAAGGACCATCTCCTGCGGACCAGGTATGTTCAGGGTTTCTCAGTGGGGGACCTGTAAGTCGTGAGGAGACGTCCTACGCGTGGTAAAGAGTGGGTGTACTCGCCCCGGGGTATGCTCAAGCTTGGGCTAATGGTGTGGGATCCCTGGGTTTTGGGTTTTGTGTTAGTGTGTGGAATTGTAATATTGTTGATTATTTGTTGTATTTGTCATAAGGTACCCCTACCGTGTTATTGTCTGTAATTGTTGTATGAGTGAACTGAGTGATTGAGACGTGGCACTGCTGCGGAGCGAGTGCAGAGTTCTCATCCACGGTTCCGTGTTCTCCGCGAGGAGAGCGGCCGGAGACGAACGAAGCGTATGACAGACTGTACAGAAGCATCGTGTGAATCTAATATTGAGACTATTAAGTGGCAGTGTCTTGGACATTCGGATAACGTTTGTGATCCTATTTTTGTCTTAAAGTGCTTTGCTTGTAATACGGAGGTTTGGGTAGGTCGGGAGGACGATTTTTGGTGTCCACAGTGTGGTAGCTGGACTGAGCGGGAAAAGATCGAGCGGGCGGGAGAGTTGAAACAAGTAATCTGTGGAGACATAGCCTACTCCTGGAGATAAAGGTAGCGGCAGCGGCAGCGGCGGGGGTAACACCTAAGTGACACACGGAGATCAGGATCGCCTCTGAACTAAGGGGGTAAGGAGGACATAAAATGGGCAATAATCAAGGGGGCGAGATACTGAAAAAGAGTCCCCTAGGGTGTATTTTAGCACACTGGAAGGAGATCGGGGGCTCACCAGGTGGCAGCGTGGACAAGAAAACCTTAATTAAATATTGTAATCAATGGTGGCCCCTTTACAAAGTAGATGATCAGGAGAAATGGCCCTTAACGGGACTCTTAATTACAATACTATACTACAATTAATGCTGTTCCTTAGAAGGGAAGGAAAGTGGGATGAAGTCATATATGCGGATATGTTTTTCACCCTTTGGAACCATCCAGAGTACCAACGGGACTGCGGGCTATTACCTCCACAAGACCCGATGGTACTAGCCTTAGAGAAAGAAAGAAGAGGAGAAACGAAAGGTGATGTAAAAAGATGTTGTTCAGCCTGTAGCATAGGGCAGAGATGCACAAAGCCTGAAAAGATTCAGGATCTTAAAGACGACGATTTTCTTGACACTTACTTACCACCGGTTAGAGCAATAGAAGACCGTTGGGAGGGGGTAAGGGTTCCTCAAGAAGATGGGGAAACGGAAGCTGATTCCAAAACTGAATCAAAAACCCCACCTGACAGCCCTGTATCGTCCCGTACTCGGAAAAGGACAGAGCAAGCAGTGATTCAAGCACCCTTAAGGGAAGCTGTGGGTCCGGACGGACTACCTGTAATGATAAAAGTCCCTTTTTCCTCATTTGATTTAGAAACCTGGAAAAGCGTGGCAAAGAACTATCGGAATGATCCCGTAGGGGTTACTAGACATTTTCAGTTTCTGGTAAAGCAGCATAACCCTGACTGGAGTGATATCCAGTTATTATTAGATCACCTAACAGAAACTGAGAAACAACTGGTTTTAAAAACTGCTCACAATATAGCCACGGAACAACTGAAAGATTCAGGAAGGGCCATTAAAGAACACTTCCCCTTGCAGAACCCTCACTGGAACCCAAACAGGAGCATTCACTCAGAGGCGCTAGAAACTTACAGAGATTGGATTATAACAGGGATGGAGAGGGCTATCCCGAAAGCCATTAACTGGTCAATGCTGTATGCTGTAAGACAAGGGCCGAAGGAGAGTCCCTCGGAGTTTCTGGATAAATTACGAGATGCAATGAGACGCTACACCCCCTTGGACCCTGGATCAGAGATAGGAATCCAGCAGTTAGTGTCTCTCTTTTTAGGGCAGTCTGCCAACGATATCCGGAGGAAGCTGCAAAAACTGAGAACAACCGACAGCAGGAATCTAGAGACTCTGTTAGATGAGGCACGGAGAGTGTTTAACAACCGGGAGGAGGAGGATAAGAAAAGGGACAGATGGGCACTGGTGGTAGCAATACATGGGAGGGGGGAAACGAAAGCAGGGAATTTTAGGAAACCATTAGAAAGAGATCAATGTGCATGGTGTAAGCAGAGAGGGCACTGGAAGAATGAGTGCCCAAAAAGACGAAAAGAAAAAATTCAGGCCCATTATAAAGAAGATTGACGGGGACCGGGGGAATCTACCCTAGCGGATCCACTGGTTACCCTAAGGCTAGGGAAAAAGCAACAAGAAATGGAATTTTTGGTGGATACAGGAGCAACGTATTCGGTTTTAAATCAAGCTCTGACCCCTATTGATACTGATTTTATAACAGTAACAGGAGCCACTGGCCAGAGTGAAAAGGCATATTTTCTCAAACCTCTTAAGTTCAAATTGGGAAAACAATTGGGGATACACAAATTTTTATATCTGCCAAATTCGCCGAGACCCCTGTTAGGGTGAGATTTATTAGAGCAATTGGGAGCAGAAATTAAATTCAAAAAAGGGAAAAATGGAACTCCGGATAAGAGAAGATCAACTAATTGAAATACTAAGTTTGGCCCTAATAGGAACTCCCATTTCTACAGGAGTGCCTGAGGAGATTAAAGCCCAACTTTATCTGGGGGTATGGGCCTCGGGAGTGCCGGGGAGAGCAAAAAATGCTTCCCCAATAGTGATAAAGCCTCAACAAGGAGCACGACCGGTGAGAGTTAAACAGTATCCCCTTAGAATAGAGGACAGGGAGGGGATCCGACCAACTATAGATCGGTTTATTGAGTATGGGCCGCTGAAAGAATGTGAATCAGAGTATAACACTCCAATATTACCTGTTAAGAAGCCGGATGGTAGCTATCGCATAGTGCAGGACCTCAGAGCTATCAACAGAATTGTTGAGGCTTTACATCCGGTAGTAGCAAATCCATACACTCTTCTAACTAAACTGGTACCTGAATCGGCATGGTTTACCGTTCTGGACCTAAAGGATGCCTTTTTCTGCGTGCCTTTGAGCCCAGAGAGCCAGCTTTTATTTGCATTCGAATGGGAAAACCCAGAATCTGGGAGGAAAACACAGCTTACATGGACTGTGCTACCGCAGGGCTTCAAAAATAGCCCGACACTTTTTGGAAATCAGCTAGCTAAAGACTTGGAACAGTGGAAACACCCGCTTGGGTCAGGAGTGGTTTTGCAGTATGTGGACGATATATTACTCGCCACTGACACCAGAGAAACATGCATAAAATGGACTGTGAGCCTGTTAAATTTTCTTGGACTTAATGGCTATAAAGTTTCTTCACAGAAAGCACAGATAGCCCAGCAGCAAGTGACTTATCTGGGATATGAAATAACCGCAGGCCAACGGACACTAGGGAAGGAGAGGAAAGAGGCCATCTGCCAGACACCTCGACCACAGACGCCTAAGGAACTTCGAACCTTCCTAGGAATGACAGGATGGTGTCGTCTCTGGATATATAACTACGGACTTTTGGTAAAGCCTCTATACGAGTTATTAAAATCTGACTCAAAGAATATTATATGGAATAGGGAGGCAGACAAAGCCTTCCATCAATTAAAAAAGAGGTTAATGGAAGCACCTGCCCTGGGATTACCTGACACTACTAAACCTTTCTGGTTGTTTTCCTATGAAAAGCAAGGAATGGCCTTAGGAGTCCTAGCCCAGAATTTGGGACCCTATCGAAGGGCAGTGGCATACTTCTCCAAACAGCTTGACGAAGTAAGTAAAGGGTGGCCTAGCTGTCTCCGAGCGGTGGCAGCAGTGGTAATAAACATCCAAGAGGCCCGTAAGTTCACCCTAGGCCAGAAAATCACAGTTACGGTATCACATACAGTCTCAGCAGTACTGGAAGTAAAAGGGGGGCATTGGCTTTCACCTCAGAGGTTTCTTAAGTACCAGGCTATCCTGATAGAGCAAGATGATGTAGAAATAACAGTAACTAATATTGTCAACCCAGCCTCTTTCCTCAGCGGAACCGAAGGAGAATCAGTGACCCACGACTGCTTGGAAACAATCGAGGCTGTGTACTCCAGCCGACCAGACCTGAAAGAAGAACCATTAGAGGATGCAGAGGATTCCTGGTTCACCGACGGGAGCAGCTTCATTCAACAGGGGATACGCAAAGCTGGCTATGCGGTAACCACCACAGAGAAGGTAATAGAATCCAAGGCCCTGGCCCCCAATACATCAGCCCAAAAGGCTGAGATTATAGCACTAACCCGAGCCCTGGAATTGGCCAAAGGAAAATGGATAAATATCTGGACAGACTCTAAATATGCTTTTGGGGTAGTGCATGCTCACGGGGCGGTCTGGAGAGAAAGAGGACTCTTATCTACACAAGGGAAGCACATCAAACATGCTGAAGAAATTCTCAAACTCTTAGATGCAGTATTACTGCCTACCAAAGTGGCTATCATGCACTGCAAAGCCCACCGAAAAGGGAACACCGCTGTGGAACTGGGTAACGCACTGGCGGACCGAGAAGCCAAAAGGGCAGCGGAAATGGGTAATGCAGAAATACAATCCTTGGTCCCAGATGGTAAGATACAAATTGATGACGAACCTAAATATTCTAGGGATGATCACAAATTGATCAAAGACTTAAATGGGAAAATTGAAGGGAAATGGGCCAAAACCCCACAGGGAAAAATAATAGTGCCTTTTTCGTTATTATGGGCAATGGTCACGGCAGAACATAGAAAATCCCATTGGGGAACAGAGGCGCTTTACAGATACCTGAGTAGGCTAATATGTGCTCGAAATCTATACGCCGCTGTCAAACAAGTCACTCAGCAGTGTGAGGTATGTTTACAGAACAACCCTAAGACAGGCCCCAGAGTCCAATTTGGCCAGATAGGGAAGGGAAACTATCCGGGACAACAATGGCAAATTGATTTTTCAGAACTTCCAAGAAAAGGGGGGTTTCGATACCTATTGGTGTTAACTGATACCTTTTCAGGATGGCCAGAGGCATTTCCCTGTCGAACCAACAAAACAAGAGAAGTGGTCAAAGCATTATTGCATGAAATTATACCAAGGTTCGGGGTTCCCGCAGTAATTTCCTCGGACCGAGGATCTCATTTCACTGCAAGGGTTGTTTCGAAAGTAAGCAGATTATTGGGTATAGACTGGCAACTTCACACCCCATACAACCCACGATCGAGTGGTCAAGTAGAAAAGATGAATCGCTTGATCAAAACGCAAATTGTGAAACTAGGCCAGGAAGCTAACTTGGCCTGGCCTCAATCACTACCATTAGCCCTTCTCAGGATAAGAACAAAACCCAGAACCAAAGAAGGTTTGAGCCCCTTTGAAATACTGTATGGGAGACCATATAGTGTACAAGACGGGACATCCACAGAGCTGGGGAATGAAATACTAACAGATTACCTGATAAATTTACAAAAACAGCTCTGAGAGGTAGAAAAACTGGTTCTGGGAACAAGAGCTCGTGGACTGGATGGACCAGTACACGAGATCGAACCTGGGGACTATGTATATGTTAAGTCTTTTACAGATTCACCACTGAAGCCAAAGTGGGAAGGTCCCTTCCAGGTACTGCTGACCACTCACACGGCCATAAAGATCAAGGAACAAGCCGCTTGGATCCATTGGACTCGCGTCAAGAGGGCTCCAGAACCCCAATGGACATCAACGCAGACTGGACCCCTGAAGCTTCGCCTCCAACGAAAAGATGGACATTAGTAGCATTGATAATCGTCAACATGCCGGGACTTTGTATTTCAGGGGGAGGGACATGGGATGTGAATACATATACACCAAGTCTGGAAACATTGGTAAATGCTACTAATCTGTCAGATTGTTGGGTATGTACTACCCTACCTAAAGGAGAAATGAAATTGCCTCTATATGGGGTGGCAGCAAGCAATTGGAACAATGCCAACGGAACCTGGCCTAAATTTTGGGCAAAAGGGGGGGATGAGTCGAATGGGTATTGTGAGTACGATGATAATATCTACCCCTTAGGACCCAGATTTGATCTACAACTGTTGAAAGAAGAGTTTGTGGTATTAATTAGCAATAACAATTGTGCATGGGAACACGGGGAATATAGACACAGCGGGCCGGTGAATAAGACAACAACTTGGGGATGGAGCAAGTACTGGATTAATAAAACAACTGTTGATGTGGGAAGTTGGGATCTAACAGGGACAAGGGTAACATATATTGACTTTTGCGACAAAACACAACTAGTTGCATATAAAAGTAGTGGTATTTCCGAAGGAGAAGGATATTCCTGGGAGTATGGATGGTACCAGGCGGGGAAATTTTTAGGTGCTAATTTGACGGCAACTATTGGACCCTGTAAGTTACCTAAAGGGTATTGGTGGTTGTGTGGAGATGGATATAGTAGAAAACAGCTGCCCGGAGGATGGAAGGGAACTTGCACGATAGGCTATCTAACTAGCCAGGATACGGTGTTTAATCAGTCTGAAATCCCCTCAGGAATGCTGAGAACACCTTGGAGGAGAATTCGGGGCGTGGAAAACCCTCTAGTGACGAGGGGAACAAGGTTCCACAGCTTTGTAAGATGGTTTATACCGTTCCTGGGCGTCAGTGAATTGGAAAAGGCAATTGTGAACATATCGGCCACTATAGAAGTGCTTGAGAAATCTACAATCGATGCTATACAAGCACTTCAACAAGAAATCCAGTCATTAGCAAATGTGGTGGGACAAAACAGAATGGCATTAGACTTATTAACCTGGAAAGAAGGAGGCTTATGTGCAGTGATTAATCAAAGCTGTTGTTCATCTGTAAACCAGAATGGGAGAGTAGAAAAAGACTTACAAAATCTCATAGCTAAAACTCAGATTTTGCATTTGACTGCGCAAGATGACACCACATTCGGGTTTTCTGATCGCTGTGAAAAGTTAACCTCGTGGTTACCTAACTTGGATTGGCTTAAGCGACTGTTTTTCCTTCTAATAGCAATACTTATGTTAGGAACTTTAGTGTGTGCATTAATTAGATGTCTTATGTGTTGTACCAGGGGGGTGAAAGACGAATACATTCAATGGAAGAAGCATCAGCTCCGTGAACGAGTGGAATCTGGGAAGTATTTTAGAAATCAGATGGGGAGAGAGAATGTGTTATAGGTGATTGTAAAAGATTTTACAAAGTTGAAAGAAAAGGGGGGACTTGATTCAGAAAACGAACGGGTACAGGTTGTTAGTACGGTACAGGTTGTTAGTGCGGATGTAATACAGCCTGGGAAAGAACAAAAGCTCGGAGCCCCAGCATTCCAAGATAAAGACATGGCCTTGTGTATAAGATAGCGGGAGCAGCTGCATGCTAAGGAGGTGCTGAGGAGGAACCTAACTGTCTGGGAAAGGTGTCCATCTGGTCAGGACAGGGGAGGAGATTTTTGATAATGAGTTCTTAGAAATAATTAGAATAGTAACGCCTTTAATTATAATAACCTGCCCACCTTAATGAATATGTATGCTTTTCACCATAAATGGACGCTTGCTTCACAAACCGGTGTGCAAGTTTGGCGGAGAAATCCCCCTTGCACCCAGCGCTGCAATAAACATACCTGCTTTATAACTCTCTGCGAGTTGTAAGGTTTGTTTCCGCGCGTCAGTTTGGCACCCCAGATGGGACCCCCTCTGTCCGGCTGCGGGACCTGCTGAGGACGGGACTCCTCTGGGCGCCCCCGAGATTTCTCGGAAGGACTCCCCAACTCATCCAGATCACCGCGGGGACAGACAAGGACCATCTCCTGCGGACCAGGTATGTTCAGGGTTTCTCAGTGGGGGACCTGTAAGTCGTGAGGAGACGTCCTACGCGTGGTAAAGAGTGGGTGTACTCGCCCCGGGGTATGCTCAAGCTTGGGCTAATGGTGTGGGATCCCTGGGTTTTGGGTTTTGTGTTAGTGTGTGGAATTGTAATATTGTTGATTATTTGTTGTATTTGTCATAAGGTACCCCTACCGTGTTATTGTCTGTAATTGTTGTATGAGTGAACTGAGTGATTGAGACGTGGCACTGCTGCGGAGCGAGTGCAGAGTTCTCATCCACGGTTCCGTGTTCTCCGCGAGGAGAGCGGCCGGAGACGAACGAAGCGTATGACAGACTGTACAGAAGCATTGTGTGAATCTAATATTGAGAATATTAAGTGGCAGTGTCTTGGACATTCGGATAACGTTTGTGATCCTATTTTTGTCTTAAAGTGCTTTGCTTGTAATACGGAGGTTTGGGTAGGTCGGGAGGACGATTTTTGGTGTCCACAGTGTGGTAGCTGGACTGAGCGGGAAAAGATCGAGCGGGCGGGAGAGTTGAAACAAGTAATCTGTGGAGACATAGCCTACTCCTGGAGATAAAGGTAGCGGCAGCGGCAGCGGCGGGGGTAACACCTAAGTGACACACGGAGATCAGGATCGCCTCTGAACTAAGGGGGTAAGGAGGACATAAAATGGGCAATAATCAAGGGGGCGAGATACTGAAAAAGAGTCCCCTAGGGTGTATTTTAGCACACTGGAAGGAGATCGGGGGCTCACCAGGTGGCAGCGTGGACAAGAAAACCTTAATTAAATATTGTAATCAATGGTGGCCCCTTTACAAAGTAGATGATCAGGAGAAATGGCCCTTAACGGGACTCTTAATTACAATACTATACTACAATTAATGCTGTTCCTTAGAAGGGAAGGAAAGTGGGATGAAGTCATATATGCGGATATGTTTTTCACCCTTTGGAACCATCCAGAGTACCAACGGGACTGCGGGCTATTACCTCCACAAGACCCGATGGTACTAGCCTTAGAGAAAGAAAGAAGAGGAGAAATGAAAGGTGATGTAAAAAGATGTTGTTCAGCCTGTAGCATAGGGCAGAGATGCACAAAGCCTGAAAAGATTCAGGATCTTAAAGAAGACGATTTTCTTGACACTTACTTACCACCGGTTAGAGTAATAGAAGACCGTTGGGAGGGGGTAAGGGTTCCTCAAGAAGATGGGGAAACGGAAGCTGATTCCAAAACTGAATCAAAAACCCCACCTGACAGCCCTGTATCGTCCCGTACTCGGAAAAGGACAGAGCAAGCAGTGATTCAAGCACCCTTAAGGGAAGCTGTGGGTCCGGACGGACTACCTGTAATGATAAAAGTCCCTTTTTCCTCATTTGATTTAGAAACCTGGAAAAGCGTGGCAAAGAACTATCGGAATGATCCCGTAGGGGTTACTAGACATTTTCAGTTTCTGGTAAAGCAGCATAACCCTGACTGGAGTGATATCCAGTTATTATTAGATCACCTAACAGAAACTGAGAAACAACTGGTTTTAAAAACTGCTCACAATATAGCCACGGAACAACTGAAAGATTCAGGAAGGGACATTAAAGAACACTTCCCCTTGCAGAACCCTCACTGGAACCCAAACAGGAGCATTCACTCAGAGGCGCTAGAAACTTACAGAGATTGGATTATAACAGGGATGGAGAGGGCTATCCCGAAAGCCATTAACTGGTCAATGCTGTATGCTGTAAGACAAGGGCCGAAGGAGAGTCCCTCGGAGTTTCTGGATAAATTACGAGATGCAATGAGACGCTACACCCCCTTGGACCCTGGATCAGAGATAGGAATCCAGCAGTTAGTGTCTCTCTTTTTAGGGCAGTCTGCCAACGATATCCGGAGGAAGCTGCAAAAACTGAGAACAACCGACAGCAGGAATCTAGAGACTCTGTTAGATGAGGCACGGAGAGTGTTTAACAACCGGGAGGAGGAGGATAAGAAAAGGGACAGATGGGCACTGGTGGTAGCAATACATGGGAGGGGGGAAACGAAAGCAGGGAATTTTAGGAAACCATTAGAAAGAGATCAATGTGCATGGTGTAAGCAGAGAGGGCACTGGAAGAATGAGTGCCCAAAAAGACGAAAAGAAAAAATTCAGGCCCATTATAAAGAAGATTGACGGGGACCGGGGGAATCTACCCTAGCGGATCCACTGGTTACCCTAAGGCTAGGGAAAAAGCAACAAGAAATGGAATTTTTGGTGGATACAGGAGCAACGTATTCGGTTTTAAATCAAGCTCTGACCCCTATTGATACTGATTTTATAACAGTAACAGGAGCCACTGGCCAGAGTGAAAAGGCATATTTTCTCAAACCTCTTAAGTTCAAATTGGGAAAACAATTGGGGATACACAAATTTTTATATCTGCCAAATTCGCCGAGACCCCTGTTAGGGTGAGATTTATTAGAGCAATTGGGAGCAGAAATTAAATTCAAAAAAGGGAAAAATGGAACTCCGGATAAGAGAAGATCAACTAATTGAAATACTAAGTTTGGCCCTAATAGGAACTCCCATTTCTACAGGAGTGCCTGAGGAGATTAAAGCCCAACTTTATCTGGGGGTATGGGCCTCGGGAGTGCCGGGGAGAGCAAAAAATGCTTCCCCAATAGTGATAAAGCCTCAACAAGGAGCACGACCGGTGAGAGTTAAACAGTATCCCCTTAGAATAGAGGACAGGGAGGGGATCCGACCAACTATAGATCGGTTTATTGAGTATGGGCCGCTGAAAGAATGTGAATCAGAGTATAACACTCCAATATTACCTGTTAAGAAGCCGGATGGTAGCTATCGCATAGTGCAGGACCTCAGAGCTATCAACAGAATTGTTGAGGCTTTACATCCGGTAGTAGCAAATCCATACACTCTTCTAACTAAACTGGTACCTGAATTGGCATGGTTTACCGTTCTGGACCTAAAGGATGCCTTTTTCTGCGTGCCTTTGAGCCCAGAGAGCCAGCTTTTATTTGCATTCGAATGGGAAAACCCAGAATCTGGGAGGAAAACACAGCTTACATGGACTGTGCTACCGCAGGGCTTCAAAAATAGCCCGACACTTTTTGGAAATCAGCTAGCTAAAGACTTGGAACAGTGGAAACACCCGCTTGGGTCAGGAGTGGTTTTGCAGTATGTGGACGATATATTACTCGCCACTGACACCAGAGAAACATGCATAAAATGGACTGTGAGCCTGTTAAATTTTCTTGGACTTAATGGCTATAAAGTTTCTTCACAGAAAGCACAGATAGCCCAGCAGCAAGTGACTTATCTGGGATATGAAATAACCGCAGGCCAACGGACACTAGGGAAGGAGAGGAAAGAGGCCATCTGCCAGACACCTCGACCACAGACGCCTAAGGAACTTCGAACCTTCCTAGGAATGACAGGATGGTGTCGTCTCTGGATATATAACTACGGACTTTTGGTAAAGCCTCTATACGAGTTATTAAAATCTGACTCAAAGAATATTATATGGAATAGGGAGGCAGACAAAGCCTTCCATCAATTAAAAAAGAGGTTAATGGAAGCACCTGCCCTGGGATTACCTGACACTACTAAACCTTTCTGGTTGTTTTCCTATGAAAAGCAAGGAATGGCCTTAGGAGTCCTAGCCCAGAATTTGGGACCCTATCGAAGGGCAGTGGCATACTTCTCCAAACAGCTTGACGAAGTAAGTAAAGGGTGGCCTAGCTGTCTCCGAGCGGTGGCAGCAGTGGTAATAAACATCCAAGAGGCCCGTAAGTTCACCCTAGGCCAGAAAATCACAGTTACGGTATCACATACAGTCTCAGCAGTACTGGAAGTAAAAGGGGGGCATTGGCTTTCACCTCAGAGGTTTCTTAAGTACCAGGCTATCCTGATAGAGCAAGATGATGTAGAAATAACAGTAACTAATATTGTCAACCCAGCCTCTTTCCTCAGCGGAACCGAAGGAGAATCAGTGACCCACGACTGCTTGGAAACAATCGAGGCTGTGTACTCCAGCCGACCAGACCTGAAAGAAGAACCATTAGAGGATGCAGAGGATTCCTGGTTCACCGACGGGAGCAGCTTCATTCAACAGGGGATACGCAAAGCTGGCTATGCGGTAACCACCACAGAGAAGGTAATAGAATCCAAGGCCCTGGCCCCCAATACATCAGCCCAAAAGGCTGAGATTATAGCACTAACCCGAGCCCTGGAATTGGCCAAAGGAAAATGGATAAATATCTGGACAGACTCTAAATATGCTTTTGGGGTAGTGCATGCTCACGGGGCGGTCTGGAGAGAAAGAGGACTCTTATCTACACAAGGGAAGCACATCAAACATGCTGAAGAAATTCTCAAACTCTTAGATGCAGTATTACTGCCTACCAAAGTGGCTATCATGCACTGCAAAGCCCACCGAAAAGGGAACACCGCTGTGGAACTGGGTAACGCACTGGCGGACCGAGAAGCCAAAAGGGCAGCGGAAATGGGTAATGCAGAAATACAATCCTTGGTCCCAGATGGTAAGATACAAATTGATGACGAACCTAAATATTCTAGGGATGATCACAAATTGATCAAAGACTTAAATGGGAAAATTGAAGGGAAATGGGCCAAAACCCCACAGGGAAAAATAATAGTGCCTTTTTCGTTATTATGGGCAATGGTCACGGCAGAACATAGAAAATCCCATTGGGGAACAGAGGCGCTTTACAGATACCTGAGTAGGCTAATATGTGCTCGAAATCTATACGCCGCTGTCAAACAAGTCACTCAGCAGTGTGAGGTATGTTTACAGAACAACCCTAAGACAGGCCCCAGAGTCCAATTTGGCCAGATAGGGAAGGGAAACTATCCGGGACAACAATGGCAAATTGATTTTTCAGAACTTCCAAGAAAAGGGGGGTTTCGATACCTATTGGTGTTAACTGATACCTTTTCAGGATGGCCAGAGGCATTTCCCTGTCGAACCAACAAAACAAGAGAAGTGGTCAAAGCATTATTGCATGAAATTATACCAAGGTTCGGGGTTCCCGCAGTAATTTCCTCGGACCGAGGATCTCATTTCACTGCAAGGGTTGTTTCGAAAGTAAGCAGATTATTGGGTATAGACTGGCAACTTCACACCCCATACAACCCACGATCGAGTGGTCAAGTAGAAAAGATGAATCGCTTGATCAAAACGCAAATTGTGAAACTAGGCCAGGAAGCTAACTTGGCCTGGCCTCAATCACTGCCATTAGCCCTTCTCAGGATAAGAACAAAACCCAGAACCAAAGAAGGTTTGAGCCCCTTTGAAATACTGTATGGGAGACCATATAGTGTACAAGACGGGACATCCACAGAGCTGGGGAATGAAATACTAACAGATTACCTGATAAATTTACAAAAACAGCTCTGAGAGGTAGAAAAACTGGTTCTGGGAACAAGAGCTCGTGGACTGGATGGACCAGTACACGAGATCGAACCTGGGGACTATGTATATGTTAAGTCTTTTACAGATTCACCACTGAAGCCAAAGTGGGAAGGTCCCTTCCAGGTACTGCTGACCACTCACACGGCCATAAAGATCAAGGAACAAGCCGCTTGGATCCATTGGACTCGCGTCAAGAGGGCTCCAGAACCCCAATGGACATCAACGCAGACTGGACCCCTGAAGCTTCGCCTCCAACGAAAAGATGGACATTAGTAGCATTGATAATCGTCAACATGCCGGGACTTTGTATTTCAGGGGGAGGGACATGGGATGTGAATACATATACACCAAGTCTGGAAACATTGGTAAATGCTACTAATCTGTCAGATTGTTGGGTATGTACTACCCTACCTAAAGGAGAAATGAAATTGCCTCTATATGGGGTGGCAGCAAGCAATTGGAACAATGCCAACGGAACCTGGCCTAAATTTTGGGCAAAAGGGGGGGATGAGTCGAATGGGTATTGTGAGTACGATGATAATATCTACCCCTTAGGACCCAGATTTGATCTACAACTGTTGAAAGAAGAGTTTGTGGTATTAATTAGCAATAACAATTGTGCATGGGAACACGGGGAATATAGACACAGCGGGCCGGTTAATAAGACAACAACTTGGGGATGGAGCAAGTACTGGATTAATAAAACAACTGTTGATGTGGGAAGTTGGGATCTAACAGGGACAAGGGTAACATATATTGACTTTTGCGACAAAACACAACTAGTTGCATATAAAAGTAGTGGTATTTCCGAAGGAGAAGGATATTCCTGGGAGTATGGATGGTACCAGGCGGGGAAATTTTTAGGTGCTAATTTGACGGCAACTATTGGACCCTGTAAGTTACCTAAAGGGTATTGGTGGTTGTGTGGAGATGGATATAGTAGAAAACAGCTGCCCGGAGGATGGAAGGGAACTTGCACGATAGGCTATCTAACTAGCCAGGATACGGTGTTTAATCAGTCTGAAATCCCCTCAGGAATGCTGAGAACACCTTGGAGGAGAATTCGGGGCGTGGAAAACCCTCTAGTGACGAGGGGAACAAGGTTCCACAGCTTTGTAAGATGGTTTATACCGTTCCTGGGCGTCAGTGAATTGGAAAAGGCAATTGTGAACATATCGGCCACTATAGAAGTGCTTGAGAAATCTACAATCGATGCTATACAAGCACTTCAACAAGAAATCCAGTCGTTAGCAAATGTGGTGGGACAAAACAGAATGGCATTAGACTTATTAACCTGGAAAGAAGGAGGCTTATGTGCAGTGATTAATCAAAGCTGTTGTTCATCTGTAAACCAGAATGGGAGAGTAGAAAAAGACTTACAAAATCTCATAGCTAAAACTCAGATTTTGCATTTGACTGCGCAAGATGACACCACATTCGGGTTTTCTGATCGCTGCGAAAAGTTAACCTCGTGGTTACCTAACTTGGATTGGCTTAAGCGACTGTTTTTCCTTCTAATAGCAATACTTATGTTAGGAACTTTAGTGTGTGCATTAATTAGATGTCTTATGTGTTGTACCAGGGGGGTGAAAGACGAATACATTCAATGGAAGAAGCATCAGCTCCGTGAACGAGTGGAATCTGGGAAGTATTTTAGAAATCAGATGGGGAGAGAGAATGTGTTATAGGTGATTGTAAAAGATTTTACAAAGTTGAAAGAAAAGGGGGGACTTGATTCAGAAAACGAACGGGTACAGGTTGTTAGTGCGGATGTAATACAGCCTGGGAAAGAACAAAAGCTCGGAGCCCCAGCATTCCAAGATAAAGACATGGCCTTGTGTATAAGATAGCGGGAGCAGCTGCATGCTAAGGAGGTGCTGAGGAGGAACCTAACTGTCTGGGAAAGGTGTCCATCTGGTCAGGACAGGGGAGGAGATTTTTGATAATGAGTTCTTAGAAATAATTAGAATAGTAACGCCTTTAATTATAATAACCTGCCCACCTTAATGAATATGTATGCTTTTCACCATAAATGGACGCTTGCTTCACAAACCGGTGTGCAAGTTTGGCGGAGAAATCCCCCTTGCACCCAGCGCTGCAATAAACATACCTGCTTTATAACTCTCTGCGAGTTGTAAGGTTTGTTTCCGCGCGTCAGTTTGGCACCCCAGATGGGACCCCCTCTGTCCGGCTGCGGGACCTGCTGAGGACGGGACTCCTCTGGGCGCCCCCGAGATTTCTCGGAAGGACTCCCCAACTCATCCAGATCACCGCGGGGACAGACAAGGACCATCTCCTGCGGACCAGGTATGTTCAGGGTTTCTCAGTGGGGGACCTGTAAGTCGTGAGGAGACGTCCTACGCGTGGTAAAGAGTGGGTGTACTCGCCCCGGGGTATGCTCAAGCTTGGGCTAATGGTGTGGGATCCCTGGGTTTTGGGTTTTGTGTTAGTGTGTGGAATTGTAATATTGTTGATTATTTGTTGTATTTGTCATAAGGTACCCCTACCGTGTTATTGTCTGTAATTGTTGTATGAGTGAACTGAGTGATTGAGACGTGGCACTGCTGCGGAGCGAGTGCAGAGTTCTCATCCACGGTTCCGTGTTCTCCGCGAGGAGAGCGGCCGGAGACGAACGAAGCGTATGACAGACTGTACAGAAGCATCGTGTGAATCTAATATTGAGACTATTAAGTGGCAGTGTCTTGGACATTCGGATAACGTTTGTGATCCTATTTTTGTCTTAAAGTGCTTTGCTTGTAATACGGAGGTTTGGGTAGGTCGGGAGGACGATTTTTGGTGTCCACAGTGTGGTAGCTGGACTGAGCGGGAAAAGATCGAGCGGGCGGGAGAGTTGAAACAAGTAATCTGTGGAGACATAGCCTACTCCTGGAGATAAAGGTAGCGGCAGCGGCAGCGGCGGGGGTAACACCTAAGTGACACACGGAGATCAGGATCGCCTCTGAACTAAGGGGGTAAGGAGGACATAAAATGGGCAATAATCAAGGGGGCGAGATACTGAAAAAGAGTCCCCTAGGGTGTATTTTAGCACACTGGAAGGAGATCGGGGGCTCACCAGGTGGCAGCGTGGACAAGAAAACCTTAATTAAATATTGTAATCAATGGTGGCCCCTTTACAAAGTAGATGATCAGGAGAAATGGCCCTTAACGGGACTCTTAATTACAATACTATACTACAATTAATGCTGTTCCTTAGAAGGGAAGGAAAGTGGGATGAAGTCATATATGCGGATATGTTTTTCACCCTTTGGAACCATCCAGAGTACCAACGGGACTGCGGGCTATTACCTCCACAAGACCCGATGGTACTAGCCTTAGAGAAAGAAAGAAGAGGAGAAATGAAAGGTGATGTAAAAAGATGTTGTTCAGCCTGTAGCATAGGGCAGAGATGCACAAAGCCTGAAAAGATTCAGGATCTTAAAGACGACGATTTTCTTGACACTTACTTACCACCGGTTAGAGCAATAGAAGACCGTTGGGAGGGGGTAAGGGTTCCTCAAGAAGATGGGGAAACGGAAGCTGATTCCAAAACTGAATCAAAAACCCCACCTGACAGCCCTGTATCGTCCCGTACTCGGAAAAGGACAGAGCAAGCAGTGATTCAAGCACCCTTAAGGGAAGCTGTGGGTCCGGACGGACTACCTGTAATGATAAAAGTCCCTTTTTCCTCATTTGATTTAGAAACCTGGAAAAGCGTGGCAAAGAACTATCGGAATGATCCCGTAGGGGTTACTAGACATTTTCAGTTTCTGGTAAAGCAGCATAACCCTGACTGGAGTGATATCCAGTTATTATTAGATCACCTAACAGAAACTGAGAAACAACTGGTTTTAAAAACTGCTCACAATATAGCCACGGAACAACTGAAAGATTCAGGAAGGGCCATTAAAGAACACTTCCCCTTGCAGAACCCTCACTGGAACCCAAACAGGAGCATTCACTCAGAGGCGCTAGAAACTTACAGAGATTGGATTATAACAGGGATGGAGAGGGCTATCCCGAAAGCCATTAACTGGTCAATGCTGTATGCTGTAAGACAAGGGCCGAAGGAGAGTCCCTCGGAGTTTCTGGATAAATTACGAGATGCAATGAGACGCTACACCCCCTTGGACCCTGGATCAGAGATAGGAATCCAGCAGTTAGTGTCTCTCTTTTTAGGGCAGTCTGCCAACGATATCCGGAGGAAGCTGCAAAAACTGAGAACAACCGACAGCAGGAATCTAGAGACTCTGTTAGATGAGGCACGGAGAGTGTTTAACAACCGGGAGGAGGAGGATAAGAAAAGGGACAGATGGGCACTGGTGGTAGCAATACATGGGAGGGGGGAAACGAAAGCAGGGAATTTTAGGAAACCATTAGAAAGAGATCAATGTGCATGGTGTAAGCAGAGAGGGCACTGGAAGAATGAGTGCCCAAAAAGACGAAAAGAAAAAATTCAGGCCCATTATAAAGAAGATTGACGGGGACCGGGGGAATCTACCCTAGCGGATCCACTGGTTACCCTAAGGCTAGGGAAAAAGCAACAAGAAATGGAATTTTTGGTGGATACAGGAGCAACGTATTCGGTTTTAAATCAAGCTCTGACCCCTATTGATACTGATTTTATAACAGTAACAGGAGCCACTGGCCAGAGTGAAAAGGCATATTTTCTCAAACCTCTTAAGTTCAAATTGGGAAAACAATTGGGGATACACAAATTTTTATATCTGCCAAATTCGCCGAGACCCCTGTTAGGGTGAGATTTATTAGAGCAATTGGGAGCAGAAATTAAATTCAAAAAAGGGAAAAATGGAACTCCGGATAAGAGAAGATCAACTAATTGAAATACTAAGTTTGGCCCTAATAGGAACTCCCATTTCTACAGGAGTGCCTGAGGAGATTAAAGCCCAACTTTATCTGGGGGTATGGGCCTCGGGAGTGCCGGGGAGAGCAAAAAATGCTTCCCCAATAGTGATAAAGCCTCAACAAGGAGCACGACCGGTGAGAGTTAAACAGTATCCCCTTAGAATAGAGGACAGGGAGGGGATCCGACCAACTATAGATCGGTTTATTGAGTATGGGCCGCTGAAAGAATGTGAATCAGAGTATAACACTCCAATATTACCTGTTAAGAAGCCGGATGGTAGCTATCGCATAGTGCAGGACCTCAGAGCTATCAACAGAATTGTTGAGGCTTTACATCCGGTAGTAGCAAATCCATACACTCTTCTAACTAAACTGGTACCTGAATCGGCATGGTTTACCGTTCTGGACCTAAAGGATGCCTTTTTCTGCGTGCCTTTGAGCCCAGAGAGCCAGCTTTTATTTGCATTCGAATGGGAAAACCCAGAATCTGGGAGGAAAACACAGCTTACATGGACTGTGCTACCGCAGGGCTTCAAAAATAGCCCGACACTTTTTGGAAATCAGCTAGCTAAAGACTTGGAACAGTGGAAACACCCGCTTGGGTCAGGAGTGGTTTTGCAGTATGTGGACGATATATTACTCGCCACTGACACCAGAGAAACATGCATAAAATGGACTGTGAGCCTGTTAAATTTTCTTGGACTTAATGGCTATAAAGTTTCTTCACAGAAAGCACAGATAGCCCAGCAGCAAGTGACTTATCTGGGATATGAAATAACCGCAGGCCAACGGACACTAGGGAAGGAGAGGAAAGAGGCCATCTGCCAGACACCTCGACCACAGACGCCTAAGGAACTTCGAACCTTCCTAGGAATGACAGGATGGTGTCGTCTCTGGATATATAACTACGGACTTTTGGTAAAGCCTCTATACGAGTTATTAAAATCTGACTCAAAGAATATTATATGGAATAGGGAGGCAGACAAAGCCTTCCATCAATTAAAAAAGAGGTTAATGGAAGCACCTGCCCTGGGATTACCTGACACTACTAAACCTTTCTGGTTGTTTTCCTATGAAAAGCAAGGAATGGCCTTAGGAGTCCTAGCCCAGAATTTGGGACCCTATCGAAGGGCAGTGGCATACTTCTCCAAACAGCTTGACGAAGTAAGTAAAGGGTGGCCTAGCTGTCTCCGAGCGGTGGCAGCAGTGGTAATAAACATCCAAGAGGCCCGTAAGTTCACCCTAGGCCAGAAAATCACAGTTACGGTATCACATACAGTCTCAGCAGTACTGGAAGTAAAAGGGGGGCATTGGCTTTCACCTCAGAGGTTTCTTAAGTACCAGGCTATCCTGATAGAGCAAGATGATGTAGAAATAACAGTAACTAATATTGTCAACCCAGCCTCTTTCCTCAGCGGAACCGAAGGAGAATCAGTGACCCACGACTGCTTGGAAACAATCGAGGCTGTGTACTCCAGCCGACCAGACCTGAAAGAAGAACCATTAGAGGATGCAGAGGATTCCTGGTTCACCGACGGGAGCAGCTTCATTCAACAGGGGATACGCAAAGCTGGCTATGCGGTAACCACCACAGAGAAGGTAATAGAATCCAAGGCCCTGGCCCCCAATACATCAGCCCAAAAGGCTGAGATTATAGCACTAACCCGAGCCCTGGAATTGGCCAAAGGAAAATGGATAAATATCTGGACAGACTCTAAATATGCTTTTGGGGTAGTGCATGCTCACGGGGCGGTCTGGAGAGAAAGAGGACTCTTATCTACACAAGGGAAGCACATCAAACATGCTGAAGAAATTCTCAAACTCTTAGATGCAGTATTACTGCCTACCAAAGTGGCTATCATGCACTGCAAAGCCCACCGAAAAGGGAACACCGCTGTGGAACTGGGTAACGCACTGGCGGACCGAGAAGCCAAAAGGGCAGCGGAAATGGGTAATGCAGAAATACAATCCTTGGTCCCAGATGGTAAGATACAAATTGATGACGAACCTAAATATTCTAGGGATGATCACAAATTGATCAAAGACTTAAATGGGAAAATTGAAGGGAAATGGGCCAAAACCCCACAGGGAAAAATAATAGTGCCTTTTTCGTTATTATGGGCAATGGTCACGGCAGAACATAGAAAATCCCATTGGGGAACAGAGGCGCTTTACAGATACCTGAGTAGGCTAATATGTGCTCGAAATCTATACGCCGCTGTCAAACAAGTCACTCAGCAGTGTGAGGTATGTTTACAGAACAACCCTAAGACAGGCCCCAGAGTCCAATTTGGCCAGATAGGGAAGGGAAACTATCCGGGACAACAATGGCAAATTGATTTTTCAGAACTTCCAAGAAAAGGGGGGTTTCGATACCTATTGGTGTTAACTGATACCTTTTCAGGATGGCCAGAGGCATTTCCCTGTCGAACCAACAAAACAAGAGAAGTGGTCAAAGCATTATTGCATGAAATTATACCAAGGTTCGGGGTTCCCGCAGTAATTTCCTCGGACCGAGGATCTCATTTCACTGCAAGGGTTGTTTCGAAAGTAAGCAGATTATTGGGTATAGACTGGCAACTTCACACCCCATACAACCCACGATCGAGTGGTCAAGTAGAAAAGATGAATCGCTTGATCAAAACGCAAATTGTGAAACTAGGCCAGGAAGCTAACTTGGCCTGGCCTCAATCACTGCCATTAGCCCTTCTCAGGATAAGAACAAAACCCAGAACCAAAGAAGGTTTGAGCCCCTTTGAAATACTGTATGGGAGACCATATAGTGTACAAGACGGGACATCCACAGAGCTGGGGAATGAAATACTAACAGATTACCTGATAAATTTACAAAAACAGCTCTGAGAGGTAGAAAAACTGGTTCTGGGAACAAGAGCTCGTGGACTGGATGGACCAGTACACGAGATCGAACCTGGGGACTATGTATATGTTAAGTCTTTTACAGATTCACCACTGAAGCCAAAGTGGGAAGGTCCCTTCCAGGTACTGCTGACCACTCACACGGCCATAAAGATCAAGGAACAAGCCGCTTGGATCCATTGGACTCGCGTCAAGAGGGCTCCAGAACCCCAATGGACATCAACGCAGACTGGACCCCTGAAGCTTCGCCTCCAACGAAAAGATGGACATTAGTAGCATTGATAATCGTCAACATGCCGGGACTTTGTATTTCAGGGGGAGGGACATGGGATGTGAATACATATACACCAAGTCTGGAAACATTGGTAAATGCTACTAATCTGTCAGATTGTTGGGTATGTACTACCCTACCTAAAGGAGAAATGAAATTGCCTCTATATGGGGTGGCAGCAAGCAATTGGAACAATGCCAACGGAACCTGGCCTAAATTTTGGGCAAAAGGGGGGGATGAGTCGAATGGGTATTGTGAGTACGATGATAATATCTACCCCTTAGGACCCAGATTTGATCTACAACTGTTGAAAGAAGAGTTTGTGGTATTAATTAGCAATAACAATTGTGCATGGGAACACGGGGAATATAGACACAGCGGGCCGGTGAATAAGACAACAACTTGGGGATGGAGCAAGTACTGGATTAATAAAACAACTGTTGATGTGGGAAGTTGGGATCTAACAGGGACAAGGGTAACATATATTGACTTTTGCGACAAAACACAACTAGTTGCATATAAAAGTAGTGGTATTTCCGAAGGAGAAGGATATTCCTGGGAGTATGGATGGTACCAGGCGGGGAAATTTTTAGGTGCTAATTTGACGGCAACTATTGGACCCTGTAAGTTACCTAAAGGGTATTGGTGGTTGTGTGGAGATGGATATAGTAGAAAACAGCTGCCCGGAGGATGGAAGGGAACTTGCACGATAGGCTATCTAACTAGCCAGGATACGGTGTTTAATCAGTCTGAAATCCCCTCAGGAATGCTGAGAACACCTTGGAGGAGAATTCGGGGCGTGGAAAACCCTCTAGTGACGAGGGGAACAAGGTTCCACAGCTTTGTAAGATGGTTTATACCGTTCCTGGGCGTCAGTGAATTGGAAAAGGCAATTGTGAACATATCGGCCACTATAGAAGTGCTTGAGAAATCTACAATCGATGCTATACAAGCACTTCAACAAGAAATCCAGTCGTTAGCAAATGTGGTGGGACAAAACAGAATGGCATTAGACTTATTAACCTGGAAAGAAGGAGGCTTATGTGCAGTGATTAATCAAAGCTGTTGTTCATCTGTAAACCAGAATGGGAGAGTAGAAAAAGACTTACAAAATCTCATAGCTAAAACTCAGATTTTGCATTTGACTGCGCAAGATGACACCACATTCGGGTTTTCTGATCGCTGCGAAAAGTTAACCTCGTGGTTACCTAACTTGGATTGGCTTAAGCGACTGTTTTTCCTTCTAATAGCAATACTTATGTTAGGAACTTTAGTGTGTGCATTAATTAGATGTCTTATGTGTTGTACCAGGGGGGTGAAAGACGAATACATTCAATGGAAGAAGCATCAGCTCCGTGAACGAGTGGAATCTGGGAAGTATTTTAGAAATCAGATGGGGAGAGAGAATGTGTTATAGGTGATTGTAAAAGATTTTACAAAGTTGAAAGAAAAGGGGGGACTTGATTCAGAAAACGAACGGGTACAGGTTGTTAGTGCGGATGTAATACAGCCTGGGAAAGAACAAAAGCTCGGAGCCCCAGCATTCCAAGATAAAGAAATGGCCTTGTGTATAAGATAGCGGGAGCAGCTGCATGCTAAGGAGGTGCTGAGGAGGAACCTAACTGTCTGGGAAAGGTGTCCATCTGGTCAGGACAGGGGAGGAGATTTTTGATAATGAGTTCTTAGAAATAATTAGAATAGTAACGCCTTTAATTATAATAACCTGCCCACCTTAATGAATATGTATGCTTTTCACCATAAATGGACGCTTGCTTCACAAACCGGTGTGCAAGTTTGGCGGAGAAATCCCCCTTGCACCCAGCGCTGCAATAAACATACCTGCTTTATAACTCTCTGCGAGTTGTAAGGTTTGTTTCCGCGCGTCAGTTTGGCACCCCAGATGGGACCCCCTTTGTCCGGCTGCGGGACCTGCTGAGGACGGGACTCCTCTGGGCGCCCCCGAGATTTCTCGGAAGGACTCCCCAACTCATCCAGATCACCGCGGGGACAGACAAGGACCATCTCCTGCGGACCAGGTATGTTCAGGGTTTCTCAGTGGGGGACCTGTAAGTCGTGAGGAGACGTCCTACGCGTGGTAAAGAGTGGGTGTACTCGCCCCGGGGTATGCTCAAGCTTGGGCTAATGGTGTGGGATCCCTGGGTTTTGGGTTTTGTGTTAGTGTGTGGAATTGTAATATTGTTGATTATTTGTTGTATTTGTCATAAGGTACCCCTACCGTGTTATTGTCTGTAATTGTTGTATGAGTGAACTGAGTGATTGAGACGTGGCACTGCTGCGGAGCGAGTGCAGAGTTCTAATCCACGGTTCCGTGTTCTCCGCGAGGAGAGCGGCCGGAGACGAACGAAGCGTATGACAGACTGTACAGAAGCATCGTGTGAATCTAATATTGAGAATATTAAGTGGCAGTGTCTTGGACATTCGGATAACGTTTGTGATCCTATTTTTGTCTTAAAGTGCTTTGCTTGTAATACGGAGGTTTGGGTAGGTCGGGAGGACGATTTTTGGTGTCCACAGTGTGGTAGCTGGACTGAGCGGGAAAAGATCGAGCGGGCGGGAGAGTTGAAACAAGTAATCTGTGGAGACATAGCCTACTCCTGGAGATAAAGGTAGCGGCAGCGGCAGCGGCGGGGGTAACACCTAAGTGACACACGGAGATCAGGATCGCCTCTGAACTAAGGGGGTAAGGAGGACATAAAATGGGCAATAATCAAGGGGGCGAGATACTGAAAAAGAGTCCCCTAGGGTGTATTTTAGCACACTGGAAGGAGATCGGGGGCTCACCAGGTGGCAGCGTGGACAAGAAAACCTTAATTAAATATTGTAATCAATGGTGGCCCCTTTACAAAGTAGATGATCAGGAGAAATGGCCCTTAACGGGACTCTTAATTACAATACTATACTACAATTAATGCTGTTCCTTAGAAGGGAAGGAAAGTGGGATGAAGTCATATATGCGGATATGTTTTTCACCCTTTGGAACCATCCAGAGTACCAACGGGACTGCGGGCTATTACCTCCACAAGACCCGATGGTACTAGCCTTAGAGAAAGAAAGAAGAGGAGAAATGAAAGGTGATGTAAAAAGATGTTGTTCAGCCTGTAGCATAGGGCAGAGATGCACAAAGCCTGAAAAGATTCAGGATCTTAAAGACGACGATTTTCTTGACACTTACTTACCACCGGTTAGAGCAATAGAAGACCGTTGGGAGGGGGTAAGGGTTCCTCAAGAAGATGGGGAAACGGAAGCTGATTCCAAAACTGAATCAAAAACCCCACCTGACAGCCCTGTATCGTCCCGTACTCGGAAAAGGACAGAGCAAGCAGTGATTCAAGCACCCTTAAGGGAAGCTGTGGGTCCGGACGGACTACCTGTAATGATAAAAGTCCCTTTTTCCTCATTTGATTTAGAAACCTGGAAAAGCGTGGCAAAGAACTATCGGAATGATCCCGTAGGGGTTACTAGACATTTTCAGTTTCTGGTAAAGCAGCATAACCCTGACTGGAGTGATATCCAGTTATTATTAGATCACCTAACAGAAACTGAGAAACAACTGGTTTTAAAAACTGCTCACAATATAGCCACGGAACAACTGAAAGATTCAGGAAGGGACATTAAAGAACACTTCCCCTTGCAGAACCCTCACTGGAACCCAAACAGGAGCATTCACTCAGAGGCGCTAGAAACTTACAGAGATTGGATTATAACAGGGATGGAGAGGGCTATCCCGAAAGCCATTAACTGGTCAATGCTGTATGCTGTAAGACAAGGGCCGAAGGAGAGTCCCTCGGAGTTTCTGGATAAATTACGAGATGCAATGAGACGCTACACCCCCTTGGACCCTGGATCAGAGATAGGAATCCAGCAGTTAGTGTCTCTCTTTTTAGGGCAGTCTGCCAACGATATCCGGAGGAAGCTGCAAAAACTGAGAACAACCGACAGCAGGAATCTAGAGACTCTGTTAGATGAGGCACGGAGAGTGTTTAACAACCGGGAGGAGGAGGATAAGAAAAGGGACAGATGGGCACTGGTGGTAGCAATACATGGGAGGGGGGAAACGAAAGCAGGGAATTTTAGGAAACCATTAGAAAGAGATCAATGTGCATGGTGTAAGCAGAGAGGGCACTGGAAGAATGAGTGCCCAAAAAGACGAAAAGAAAAAATTCAGGCCCATTATAAAGAAGATTGACGGGGACCGGGGGAATCTACCCTAGCGGATCCACTGGTTACCCTAAGGCTAGGGAAAAAGCAACAAGAAATGGAATTTTTGGTGGATACAGGAGCAACGTATTCGGTTTTAAATCAAGCTCTGACCCCTATTGATACTGATTTTATAACAGTAACAGGAGCCACTGGCCAGAGTGAAAAGGCATATTTTCTCAAACCTCTTAAGTTCAAATTGGGAAAACAATTGGGGATACACAAATTTTTATATCTGCCAAATTCGCCGAGACCCCTGTTAGGGTGAGATTTATTAGAGCAATTGGGAGCAGAAATTAAATTCAAAAAAGGGAAAAATGGAACTCCGGATAAGAGAAGATCAACTAATTGAAATACTAAGTTTGGCCCTAATAGGAACTCCCATTTCTACAGGAGTGCCTGAGGAGATTAAAGCCCAACTTTATCTGGGGGTATGGGCCTCGGGAGTGCCGGGGAGAGCAAAAAATGCTTCCCCAATAGTGATAAAGCCTCAACAAGGAGCACGACCGGTGAGAGTTAAACAGTATCCCCTTAGAATAGAGGACAGGGAGGGGATCCGACCAACTATAGATCGGTTTATTGAGTATGGGCCGCTGAAAGAATGTGAATCAGAGTATAACACTCCAATATTACCTGTTAAGAAGCCGGATGGTAGCTATCGCATAGTGCAGGACCTCAGAGCTATCAACAGAATTGTTGAGGCTTTACATCCGGTAGTAGCAAATCCATACACTCTTCTAACTAAACTGGTACCTGAATTGGCATGGTTTACCGTTCTGGACCTAAAGGATGCCTTTTTCTGCGTGCCTTTGAGCCCAGAGAGCCAGCTTTTATTTGCATTCGAATGGGAAAACCCAGAATCTGGGAGGAAAACACAGCTTACATGGACTGTGCTACCGCAGGGCTTCAAAAATAGCCCGACACTTTTTGGAAATCAGCTAGCTAAAGACTTGGAACAGTGGAAACACCCGCTTGGGTCAGGAGTGGTTTTGCAGTATGTGGACGATATATTACTCGCCACTGACACCAGAGAAACATGCATAAAATGGACTGTGAGCCTGTTAAATTTTCTTGGACTTAATGGCTATAAAGTTTCTTCACAGAAAGCACAGATAGCCCAGCAGCAAGTGACTTATCTGGGATATGAAATAACCGCAGGCCAACGGACACTAGGGAAGGAGAGGAAAGAGGCCATCTGCCAGACACCTCGACCACAGACGCCTAAGGAACTTCGAACCTTCCTAGGAATGACAGGATGGTGTCGTCTCTGGATATATAACTACGGACTTTTGGTAAAGCCTCTATACGAGTTATTAAAATCTGACTCAAAGAATATTATATGGAATAGGGAGGCAGACAAAGCCTTCCATCAATTAAAAAAGAGGTTAATGGAAGCACCTGCCCTGGGATTACCTGACACTACTAAACCTTTCTGGTTGTTTTCCTATGAAAAGCAAGGAATGGCCTTAGGAGTCCTAGCCCAGAATTTGGGACCCTATCGAAGGGCAGTGGCATACTTCTCCAAACAGCTTGACGAAGTAAGTAAAGGGTGGCCTAGCTGTCTCCGAGCGGTGGCAGCAGTGGTAATAAACATCCAAGAGGCCCGTAAGTTCACCCTAGGCCAGAAAATCACAGTTACGGTATCACATACAGTCTCAGCAGTACTGGAAGTAAAAGGGGGGCATTGGCTTTCACCTCAGAGGTTTCTTAAGTACCAGGCTATCCTGATAGAGCAAGATGATGTAGAAATAACAGTAACTAATATTGTCAACCCAGCCTCTTTCCTCAGCGGAACCGAAGGAGAATCAGTGACCCACGACTGCTTGGAAACAATCGAGGCTGTGTACTCCAGCCGACCAGACCTGAAAGAAGAACCATTAGAGGATGCAGAGGATTCCTGGTTCACCGACGGGAGCAGCTTCATTCAACAGGGGATACGCAAAGCTGGCTATGCGGTAACCACCACAGAGAAGGTAATAGAATCCAAGGCCCTGGCCCCCAATACATCAGCCCAAAAGGCTGAGATTATAGCACTAACCCGAGCCCTGGAATTGGCCAAAGGAAAATGGATAAATATCTGGACAGACTCTAAATATGCTTTTGGGGTAGTGCATGCTCACGGGGCGGTCTGGAGAGAAAGAGGACTCTTATCTACACAAGGGAAGCACATCAAACATGCTGAAGAAATTCTCAAACTCTTAGATGCAGTATTACTGCCTACCAAAGTGGCTATCATGCACTGCAAAGCCCACCGAAAAGGGAACACCGCTGTGGAACTGGGTGACGCACTGGCGGACCGAGAAGCCAAAAGGGCAGCGGAAATGGGTAATGCAGAAATACAATCCTTGGTCCCAGATGGTAAGATACAAATTGATGACGAACCTAAATATTCTAGGGATGATCACAAATTGATCAAAGACTTAAATGGGAAAATTGAAGGGAAATGGGCCAAAACCCCACAGGGAAAAATAATAGTGCCTTTTTCGTTATTATGGGCAATGGTCACGGCAGAACATAGAAAATCCCATTGGGGAACAGAGGCGCTTTACAGATACCTGAGTAGGCTAATATGTGCTCGAAATCTATACGCCGCTGTCAAACAAGTCACTCAGCAGTGTGAGGTATGTTTACAGAACAACCCTAAGACAGGCCCCAGAGTCCAATTTGGCCAGATAGGGAAGGGAAACTATCCGGGACAACAATGGCAAATTGATTTTTCAGAACTTCCAAGAAAAGGGGGGTTTCGATACCTATTGGTGTTAACTGATACCTTTTCAGGATGGCCAGAGGCATTTCCCTGTCGAACCAACAAAACAAGAGAAGTGGTCAAAGCATTATTGCATGAAATTATACCAAGGTTCGGGGTTCCCGCAGTAATTTCCTCGGACCGAGGATCTCATTTCACTGCAAGGGTTGTTTCGAAAGTAAGCAGATTATTGGGTATAGACTGGCAACTTCACACCCCATACAACCCACGATCGAGTGGTCAAGTAGAAAAGATGAATCGCTTGATCAAAACGCAAATTGTGAAACTAGGCCAGGAAGCTAACTTGGCCTGGCCTCAATCACTGCCATTAGCCCTTCTCAGGATAAGAACAAAACCCAGAACCAAAGAAGGTTTGAGCCCCTTTGAAATACTGTATGGGAGACCATATAGTGTACAAGACGGGACATCCACAGAGCTGGGGAATGAAATACTAACAGATTACCTGATAAATTTACAAAAACAGCTCTGAGAGGTAGAAAAACTGGTTCTGGGAACAAGAGCTCGTGGACTGGATGGACCAGTACACGAGATCGAACCTGGGGACTATGTATATGTTAAGTCTTTTACAGATTCACCACTGAAGCCAAAGTGGGAAGGTCCCTTCCAGGTACTGCTGACCACTCACACGGCCATAAAGATCAAGGAACAAGCCGCTTGGATCCATTGGACTCGCGTCAAGAGGGCTCCAGAACCCCAATGGACATCAACGCAGACTGGACCCCTGAAGCTTCGCCTCCAACGAAAAGATGGACATTAGTAGCATTGATAATCGTCAACATGCCGGGACTTTGTATTTCAGGGGGAGGGACATGGGATGTGAATACATATACACCAAGTCTGGAAACATTGGTAAATGCTACTAATCTGTCAGATTGTTGGGTATGTACTACCCTACCTAAAGGAGAAATGAAATTGCCTCTATATGGGGTGGCAGCAAGCAATTGGAACAATGCCAACGGAACCTGGCCTAAATTTTGGGCAAAAGGGGGGGATGAGTCGAATGGGTATTGTGAGTACGATGATAATATCTACCCCTTAGGACCCAGATTTGATCTACAACTGTTGAAAGAAGAGTTTGTGGTATTAATTAGCAATAACAATTGTGCATGGGAACACGGGGAATATAGACACAGCGGGCCGGTGAATAAGACAACAACTTGGGGATGGAGCAAGTACTGGATTAATAAAACAACTGTTGATGTGGGAAGTTGGGATCTAACAGGGACAAGGGTAACATATATTGACTTTTGCGACAAAACACAACTAGTTGCATATAAAAGTAGTGGTATTTCCGAAGGAGAAGGATATTCCTGGGAGTATGGATGGTACCAGGCGGGGAAATTTTTAGGTGCTAATTTGACGGCAACTATTGGACCCTGTAAGTTACCTAAAGGGTATTGGTGGTTGTGTGGAGATGGATATAGTAGAAAACAGCTGCCCGGAGGATGGAAGGGAACTTGCACGATAGGCTATCTAACTAGCCAGGATACGGTGTTTAATCAGTCTGAAATCCCCTCAGGAATGCTGAGAACACCTTGGAGGAGAATTCGGGGCGTGGAAAACCCTCTAGTGACGAGGGGAACAAGGTTCCACAGCTTTGTAAGATGGTTTATACCGTTCCTGGGCGTCAGTGAATTGGAAAAGGCAATTGTGAACATATCGGCCACTATAGAAGTGCTTGAGAAATCTACAATCGATGCTATACAAGCACTTCAACAAGAAATCCAGTCGTTAGCAAATGTGGTGGGACAAAACAGAATGGCATTAGACTTATTAACCTGGAAAGAAGGAGGCTTATGTGCAGTGATTAATCAAAGCTGTTGTTCATCTGTAAACCAGAATGGGAGAGTAGAAAAAGACTTACAAAATCTCATAGCTAAAACTCAGATTTTGCATTTGACTGCGCAAGATGACACCACATTCGGGTTTTCTGATCGCTGCGAAAAGTTAACCTCGTGGTTACCTAACTTGGATTGGCTTAAGCGACTGTTTTTCCTTCTAATAGCAATACTTATGTTAGGAACTTTAGTGTGTGCATTAATTAGATGTCTTATGTGTTGTACCAGGGGGGTGAAAGACGAATACATTCAATGGAAGAAGCATCAGCTCCGTGAACGAGTGGAATCTGGGAAGTATTTTAGAAATCAGATGGGGAGAGAGAATGTGTTATAGGTGATTGTAAAAGATTTTACAAAGTTGAAAGAAAAGGGGGGACTTGATTCAGAAAACGAACGGGTACAGGTTGTTAGTGCGGATGTAATACAGCCTGGGAAAGAACAAAAGCTCGGAGCCCCAGCATTCCAAGATAAAGAAATGGCCTTGTGTATAAGATAGCGGGAGCAGCTGCATGCTAAGGAGGTGCTGAGGAGGAACCTAACTGTCTGGGAAAGGTGTCCATCTGGTCAGGACAGGGGAGGAGATTTTTGATAATGAGTTCTTAGAAATAATTAGAATAGTAACGCCTTTAATTATAATAACCTGCCCACCTTAATGAATATGTATGCTTTTCACCATAAATGGACGCTTGCTTCACAAACCGGTGTGCAAGTTTGGCGGAGAAATCCCCCTTGCACCCAGCGCTGCAATAAACATACCTGCTTTATAACTCTCTGCGAGTTGTAAGGTTTGTTTCCGCGCGTCAGTTTGGCACCCCAGATGGGACCCCCTCTGTCCGGCTGCGGGACCTGCTGAGGACGGGACTCCTCTGGGCGCCCCCGAGATTTCTCGGAAGGACTCCCCAACTCATCCAGATCACCGCGGGGACAGACAAGGACCATCTCCTGCGGACCAGGTATGTTCAGGGTTTCTCAGTGGGGGACCTGTAAGTCGTGAGGAGACGTCCTACGCGTGGTAAAGAGTGGGTGTACTCGCCCCGGGGTATGCTCAAGCTTGGGCTAATGGTGTGGGATCCCTGGGTTTTGGGTTTTGTGTTAGTGTGTGGAATTGTAATATTGTTGATTATTTGTTGTATTTGTCATAAGGTACCCCTACCGTGTTATTGTCTGTAATTGTTGTATGAGTGAACTGAGTGATTGAGACGTGGCACTGCTGCGGAGCGAGTGCAGAGTTCTCATCCACGGTTCCGTGTTCTCCGCGAGGAGAGCGGCCGGAGACGAACGAAGCGTATGACAGACTGTACAGAAGCATCGTGTGAATCTAATATTGAGAATATTAAGTGGCAGTGTCTTGGACATTCGGATAACGTTTGTGATCCTATTTTTGTCTTAAAGTGCTTTGCTTGTAATACGGAGGTTTGGGTAGGTCGGGAGGACGATTTTTGGTGTCCACAGTGTGGTAGCTGGACTGAGCGGGAAAAGATCGAGCGGGCGGGAGAGTTGAAACAAGTAATCTGTGGAGACATAGCCTACTCCTGGAGATAAAGGTAGCGGCAGCGGCAGCGGCGGGGGTAACACCTAAGTGACACACGGAGATCAGGATCGCCTCTGAACTAAGGGGGTAAGGAGGACATAAAATGGGCAATAATCAAGGGGGCGAGATACTGAAAAAGAGTCCCCTAGGGTGTATTTTAGCACACTGGAAGGAGATCGGGGGCTCACCAGGTGGCAGCGTGGACAAGAAAACCTTAATTAAATATTGTAATCAATGGTGGCCCCTTTACAAAGTAGATGATCAGGAGAAATGGCCCTTAACGGGACTCTTAATTACAATACTATACTACAATTAATGCTGTTCCTTAGAAGGGAAGGAAAGTGGGATGAAGTCATATATGCGGATATGTTTTTCACCCTTTGGAACCATCCAGAGTACCAACGGGACTGCGGGCTATTACCTCCACAAGACCCGATGGTACTAGCCTTAGAGAAAGAAAGAAGAGGAGAAATGAAAGGTGATGTAAAAAGATGTTGTTCAGCCTGTAGCATAGGGCAGAGATGCACAAAGCCTGAAAAGATTCAGGATCTTAAAGAAGACGATTTTCTTGACACTTACTTACCACCGGTTAGAGCAATAGAAGACCGTTGGGAGGGGGTAAGGGTTCCTCAAGAAGATGGGGAAACGGAAGCTGATTCCAAAACTGAATCAAAAACCCCACCTGACAGCCCTGTATCGTCCCGTACTCGGAAAAGGACAGAGCAAGCAGTGATTCAAGCACCCTTAAGGGAAGCTGTGGGTCCGGACGGACTACCTGTAATGATAAAAGTCCCTTTTTCCTCATTTGATTTAGAAACCTGGAAAAGCGTGGCAAAGAACTATCGGAATGATCCCGTAGGGGTTACTAGACATTTTCAGTTTCTGGTAAAGCAGCATAACCCTGACTGGAGTGATATCCAGTTATTATTAGATCACCTAACAGAAACTGAGAAACAACTGGTTTTAAAAACTGCTCACAATATAGCCACGGAACAACTGAAAGATTCAGGAAGGGACATTAAAGAACACTTCCCCTTGCAGAACCCTCACTGGAACCCAAACAGGAGCATTCACTCAGAGGCGCTAGAAACTTACAGAGATTGGATTATAACAGGGATGGAGAGGGCTATCCCGAAAGCCATTAACTGGTCAATGCTGTATGCTGTAAGACAAGGGCCGAAGGAGAGTCCCTCGGAGTTTCTGGATAAATTACGAGATGCAATGAGACGCTACACCCCCTTGGACCCTGGATCAGAGATAGGAATCCAGCAGTTAGTGTCTCTCTTTTTAGGGCAGTCTGCCAACGATATCCGGAGGAAGCTGCAAAAACTGAGAACAACCGACAGCAGGAATCTAGAGACTCTGTTAGATGAGGCACGGAGAGTGTTTAACAACCGGGAGGAGGAGGATAAGAAAAGGGACAGATGGGCACTGGTGGTAGCAATACATGGGAGGGGGGAAACGAAAGCAGGGAATTTTAGGAAACCATTAGAAAGAGATCAATGTGCATGGTGTAAGCAGAGAGGGCACTGGAAGAATGAGTGCCCAAAAAGACGAAAAGAAAAAATTCAGGCCCATTATAAAGAAGATTGACGGGGACCGGGGGAATCTACCCTAGCGGATCCACTGGTTACCCTAAGGCTAGGGAAAAAGCAACAAGAAATGGAATTTTTGGTGGATACAGGAGCAACGTATTCGGTTTTAAATCAAGCTCTGACCCCTATTGATACTGATTTTATAACAGTAACAGGAGCCACTGGCCAGAGTGAAAAGGCATATTTTCTCAAACCTCTTAAGTTCAAATTGGGAAAACAATTGGGGATACACAAATTTTTATATCTGCCAAATTCGCCGAGACCCCTGTTAGGGTGAGATTTATTAGAGCAATTGGGAGCAGAAATTAAATTCAAAAAAGGGAAAAATGGAACTCCGGATAAGAGAAGATCAACTAATTGAAATACTAAGTTTGGCCCTAATAGGAACTCCCATTTCTACAGGAGTGCCTGAGGAGATTAAAGCCCAACTTTATCTGGGGGTATGGGCCTCGGGAGTGCCGGGGAGAGCAAAAAATGCTTCCCCAATAGTGATAAAGCCTCAACAAGGAGCACGACCGGTGAGAGTTAAACAGTATCCCCTTAGAATAGAGGACAGGGAGGGGATCCGACCAACTATAGATCGGTTTATTGAGTATGGGCCGCTGAAAGAATGTGAATCAGAGTATAACACTCCAATATTACCTGTTAAGAAGCCGGATGGTAGCTATCGCATAGTGCAGGACCTCAGAGCTATCAACAGAATTGTTGAGGCTTTACATCCGGTAGTAGCAAATCCATACACTCTTCTAACTAAACTGGTACCTGAATTGGCATGGTTTACCGTTCTGGACCTAAAGGATGCCTTTTTCTGCGTGCCTTTGAGCCCAGAGAGCCAGCTTTTATTTGCATTCGAATGGGAAAACCCAGAATCTGGGAGGAAAACACAGCTTACATGGACTGTGCTACCGCAGGGCTTCAAAAATAGCCCGACACTTTTTGGAAATCAGCTAGCTAAAGACTTGGAACAGTGGAAACACCCGCTTGGGTCAGGAGTGGTTTTGCAGTATGTGGACGATATATTACTCGCCACTGACACCAGAGAAACATGCATAAAATGGACTGTGAGCCTGTTAAATTTTCTTGGACTTAATGGCTATAAAGTTTCTTCACAGAAAGCACAGATAGCCCAGCAGCAAGTGACTTATCTGGGATATGAAATAACCGCAGGCCAACGGACACTAGGGAAGGAGAGGAAAGAGGCCATCTGCCAGACACCTCGACCACAGACGCCTAAGGAACTTCGAACCTTCCTAGGAATGACAGGATGGTGTCGTCTCTGGATATATAACTACGGACTTTTGGTAAAGCCTCTATACGAGTTATTAAAATCTGACTCAAAGAATATTATATGGAATAGGGAGGCAGACAAAGCCTTCCATCAATTAAAAAAGAGGTTAATGGAAGCACCTGCCCTGGGATTACCTGACACTACTAAACCTTTCTGGTTGTTTTCCTATGAAAAGCAAGGAATGGCCTTAGGAGTCCTAGCCCAGAATTTGGGACCCTATCGAAGGGCAGTGGCATACTTCTCCAAACAGCTTGACGAAGTAAGTAAAGGGTGGCCTAGCTGTCTCCGAGCGGTGGCAGCAGTGGTAATAAACATCCAAGAGGCCCGTAAGTTCACCCTAGGCCAGAAAATCACAGTTACGGTATCACATACAGTCTCAGCAGTACTGGAAGTAAAAGGGGGGCATTGGCTTTCACCTCAGAGGTTTCTTAAGTACCAGGCTATCCTGATAGAGCAAGATGATGTAGAAATAACAGTAACTAATATTGTCAACCCAGCCTCTTTCCTCAGCGGAACCGAAGGAGAATCAGTGACCCACGACTGCTTGGAAACAATCGAGGCTGTGTACTCCAGCCGACCAGACCTGAAAGAAGAACCATTAGAGGATGCAGAGGATTCCTGGTTCACCGACGGGAGCAGCTTCATTCAACAGGGGATACGCAAAGCTGGCTATGCGGTAACCACCACAGAGAAGGTAATAGAATCCAAGGCCCTGGCCCCCAATACATCAGCCCAAAAGGCTGAGATTATAGCACTAACCCGAGCCCTGGAATTGGCCAAAGGAAAATGGATAAATATCTGGACAGACTCTAAATATGCTTTTGGGGTAGTGCATGCTCACGGGGCGGTCTGGAGAGAAAGAGGACTCTTATCTACACAAGGGAAGCACATCAAACATGCTGAAGAAATTCTCAAACTCTTAGATGCAGTATTACTGCCTACCAAAGTGGCTATCATGCACTGCAAAGCCCACCGAAAAGGGAACACCGCTGTGGAACTGGGTAACGCACTGGCGGACCGAGAAGCCAAAAGGGCAGCGGAAATGGGTAATGCAGAAATACAATCCTTGGTCCCAGATGGTAAGATACAAATTGATGACGAACCTAAATATTCTAGGGATGATCACAAATTGATCAAAGACTTAAATGGGAAAATTGAAGGGAAATGGGCCAAAACCCCACAGGGAAAAATAATAGTGCCTTTTTCGTTATTATGGGCAATGGTCACGGCAGAACATAGAAAATCCCATTGGGGAACAGAGGCGCTTTACAGATACCTGAGTAGGCTAATATGTGCTCGAAATCTATACGCCGCTGTCAAACAAGTCACTCAGCAGTGTGAGGTATGTTTACAGAACAACCCTAAGACAGGCCCCAGAGTCCAATTTGGCCAGATAGGGAAGGGAAACTATCCGGGACAACAATGGCAAATTGATTTTTCAGAACTTCCAAGAAAAGGGGGGTTTCGATACCTATTGGTGTTAACTGATACCTTTTCAGGATGGCCAGAGGCATTTCCCTGTCGAACCAACAAAACAAGAGAAGTGGTCAAAGCATTATTGCATGAAATTATACCAAGGTTCGGGGTTCCCGCAGTAATTTCCTCGGACCGAGGATCTCATTTCACTGCAAGGGTTGTTTCGAAAGTAAGCAGATTATTGGGTATAGACTGGCAACTTCACACCCCATACAACCCACGATCGAGTGGTCAAGTAGAAAAGATGAATCGCTTGATCAAAACGCAAATTGTGAAACTAGGCCAGGAAGCTAACTTGGCCTGGCCTCAATCACTGCCATTAGCCCTTCTCAGGATAAGAACAAAACCCAGAACCAAAGAAGGTTTGAGCCCCTTTGAAATACTGTATGGGAGACCATATAGTGTACAAGACGGGACATCCACAGAGCTGGGGAATGAAATACTAACAGATTACCTGATAAATTTACAAAAACAGCTCTGAGAGGTAGAAAAACTGGTTCTGGGAACAAGAGCTCGTGGACTGGATGGACCAGTACACGAGATCGAACCTGGGGACTATGTATATGTTAAGTCTTTTACAGATTCACCACTGAAGCCAAAGTGGGAAGGTCCCTTCCAGGTACTGCTGACCACTCACACGGCCATAAAGATCAAGGAACAAGCCGCTTGGATCCATTGGACTCGCGTCAAGAGGGCTCCAGAACCCCAATGGACATCAACGCAGACTGGACCCCTGAAGCTTCGCCTCCAACGAAAAGATGGACATTAGTAACATTGATAATCGTCAACATGCCGGGACTTTGTATTTCAGGGGGAGGGACATGGGATGTGAATACATATACACCAAGTCTGGAAACATTGGTAAATGCTACTAATCTGTCAGATTGTTGGGTATGTACTACCCTACCTAAAGGAGAAATGAAATTGCCTCTATATGGAGTGGCAGCAAGCAATTGGAACAATGCCAACGGAACCTGGCCTAAATTTTGGGCAAAAGGGGGGGATGAGTCGAATGGGTATTGTGAGTACGATGATAATATCTACCCCTTAGGACCCAGATTTGATCTACAACTGTTGAAAGAAGAGTTTGTGGTATTAATTAGCAATAACAATTGTGCATGGGAACACGGGGAATATAGACACAGCGGGCCGGTGAATAAGACAACAACTTGGGGATGGAGCAAGTACTGGATTAATAAAACAACTGTTGATGTGGGAAGTTGGGATCTAACAGGGACAAGGGTAACATATATTGACTTTTGCGACAAAACACAACTAGTTGCATATAAAAGTAGTGGTATTTCCGAAGGAGAAGGATATTCCTGGGAGTATGGATGGTACCAGGCGGGGAAATTTTTAGGTGCTAATTTGACGGCAACTATTGGACCCTGTAAGTTACCTAAAGGGTATTGGTGGTTGTGTGGAGATGGATATAGTAGAAAACAGCTGCCCGGAGGATGGAAGGGAACTTGCACGATAGGCTATCTAACTAGCCAGGATACGGTGTTTAATCAGTCTGAAATCCCCTCAGGAATGCTGAGAACACCTTGGAGGAGAATTCGGGGCGTGGAAAACCCTCTAGTGACGAGGGGAACAAGGTTCCACAGCTTTGTAAGATGGTTTATACCGTTCCTGGGCGTCAGTGAATTGGAAAAGGCAATTGTGAACATATCGGCCACTATAGAAGTGCTTGAGAAATCTACAATCGATGCTATACAAGCACTTCAACAAGAAATCCAGTCGTTAGCAAATGTGGTGGGACAAAACAGAATGGCATTAGACTTATTAACCTGGAAAGAAGGAGGCTTATGTGCAGTGATTAATCAAAGCTGTTGTTCATCTGTAAACCAGAATGGGAGAGTAGAAAAAGACTTACAAAATCTCATAGCTAAAACTCAGATTTTGCATTTGACTGCGCAAGATGACACCACATTCGGGTTTTCTGATCGCTGCGAAAAGTTAACCTCGTGGTTACCTAACTTGGATTGGCTTAAGCGACTGTTTTTCCTTCTAATAGCAATACTTATGTTAGGAACTTTAGTGTGTGCATTAATTAGATGTCTTATGTGTTGTACCAGGGGGGTGAAAGACGAATACATTCAATGGAAGAAGCATCAGCTCCGTGAACGAGTGGAATCTGGGAAGTATTTTAGAAATCAGATGGGGAGAGAGAATGTGTTATAGGTGATTGTAAAAGATTTTACAAAGTTGAAAGAAAAGGGGGGACTTGATTCAGAAAACGAACGGGTACAGGTTGTTAGTGCGGATGTAATACAGCCTGGGAAAGAACAAAAGCTCGGAGCCCCAGCATTCCAAGATAAAGAAATGGCCTTGTGTATAAGATAGCGGGAGCAGCTGCATGCTAAGGAGGTGCTGAGGAGGAACCTAACTGTCTGGGAAAGGTGTCCATCTGGTCAGGACAGGGGAGGAGATTTTTGATAATGAGTTCTTAGAAATAATTAGAATAGTAACGCCTTTAATTATAATAACCTGCCCACCTTAATGAATATGTATGCTTTTCACCATAAATGGACGCTTGCTTCACAAACCGGTGTGCAAGTTTGGCGGAGAAATCCCCCTTGCACCCAGCGCTGCAATAAACATACCTGCTTTATAACTCTCTGCGAGTTGTAAGGTTTGTTTCCGCGCGTCAGTTTGGCACCCCAGATGGGACCCCCTCTGTCCGGCTGCGGGACCTGCTGAGGACGGGACTCCTCTGGGCGCCCCCGAGATTTCTCGGAAGGACTCCCCAACTCATCCAGATCACCGCGGGGACAGACAAGGACCATCTCCTGCGGACCAGGTATGTTCAGGGTTTCTCAGTGGGGGACCTGTAAGTCGTGAGGAGACGTCCTACGCGTGGTAAAGAGTGGGTGTACTCGCCCCGGGGTATGCTCAAGCTTGGGCTAATGGTGTGGGATCCCTGGGTTTTGGGTTTTGTGTTAGTGTGTGGAATTGTAATATTGTTGATTATTTGTTGTATTTGTCATAAGGTACCCCTACCGTGTTATTGTCTGTAATTGTTGTATGAGTGAACTGAGTGATTGAGACGTGGCACTGCTGCGGAGCGAGTGCAGAGTTCTCATCCACGGTTCCGTGTTCTCCGCGAGGAGAGCGGCCGGAGACGAACGAAGCGTATGACAGACTGTACAGAAGCATTGTGTGAATCTAATATTGAGAATATTAAGTGGCAGTGTCTTGGACATTCGGATAACGTTTGTGATCCTATTTTTGTCTTAAAGTGCTTTGCTTGTAATACGGAGGTTTGGGTAGGTCGGGAGGACGATTTTTGGTGTCCACAGTGTGGTAGCTGGACTGAGCGGGAAAAGATCGAGCGGGCGGGAGAGTTGAAACAAGTAATCTGTGGAGACATAGCCTACTCCTGGAGATAAAGGTAGCGGCAGCGGCAGCGGCGGGGGTAACACCTAAGTGACACACGGAGATCAGGATCGCCTCTGAACTAAGGGGGTAAGGAGGACATAAAATGGGCAATAATCAAGGGGGCGAGATACTGAAAAAGAGTCCCCTAGGGTGTATTTTAGCACACTGGAAGGAGATCGGGGGCTCACCAGGTGGCAGCGTGGACAAGAAAACCTTAATTAAATATTGTAATCAATGGTGGCCCCTTTACAAAGTAGATGATCAGGAGAAATGGCCCTTAACGGGACTCTTAATTACAATACTATACTACAATTAATGCTGTTCCTTAGAAGGGAAGGAAAGTGGGATGAAGTCATATATGCGGATATGTTTTTCACCCTTTGGAACCATCCAGAGTACCAACGGGACTGCGGGCTATTACCTCCACAAGACCCGATGGTACTAGCCTTAGAGAAAGAAAGAAGAGGAGAAATGAAAGGTGATGTAAAAAGATGTTGTTCAGCCTGTAGCATAGGGCAGAGATGCACAAAGCCTGAAAAGATTCAGGATCTTAAAGAAGACGATTTTCTTGACACTTACTTACCACCGGTTAGAGCAATAGAAGACCGTTGGGAGGGGGTAAGGGTTCCTCAAGAAGATGGGGAAACGGAAGCTGATTCCAAAACTGAATCAAAAACCCCACCTGACAGCCCTGTATCGTCCCGTACTCGGAAAAGGACAGAGCAAGCAGTGATTCAAGCACCCTTAAGGGAAGCTGTGGGTCCGGACGGACTACCTGTAATGATAAAAGTCCCTTTTTCCTCATTTGATTTAGAAACCTGGAAAAGCGTGGCAAAGAACTATCGGAATGATCCCGTAGGGGTTACTAGACATTTTCAGTTTCTGGTAAAGCAGCATAACCCTGACTGGAGTGATATCCAGTTATTATTAGATCACCTAACAGAAACTGAGAAACAACTGGTTTTAAAAACTGCTCACAATATAGCCACGGAACAACTGAAAGATTCAGGAAGGGCCATTAAAGAACACTTCCCCTTGCAGAACCCTCACTGGAACCCAAACAGGAGCATTCACTCAGAGGCGCTAGAAACTTACAGAGATTGGATTATAACAGGGATGGAGAGGGCTATCCCGAAAGCCATTAACTGGTCAATGCTGTATGCTGTAAGACAAGGGCCGAAGGAGAGTCCCTCGGAGTTTCTGGATAAATTACGAGATGCAATGAGACGCTACACCCCCTTGGACCCTGGATCAGAGATAGGAATCCAGCAGTTAGTGTCTCTCTTTTTAGGGCAGTCTGCCAACGATATCCGGAGGAAGCTGCAAAAACTGAGAACAACCGACAGCAGGAATCTAGAGACTCTGTTAGATGAGGCACGGAGAGTGTTTAACAACCGGGAGGAGGAGGATAAGAAAAGGGACAGATGGGCACTGGTGGTAGCAATACATGGGAGGGGGGAAACGAAAGCAGGGAATTTTAGGAAACCATTAGAAAGAGATCAATGTGCATGGTGTAAGCAGAGAGGGCACTGGAAGAATGAGTGCCCAAAAAGACGAAAAGAAAAAATTCAGGCCCATTATAAAGAAGATTGACGGGGACCGGGGGAATCTACCCTAGCGGATCCACTGGTTACCCTAAGGCTAGGGAAAAAGCAACAAGAAATGGAATTTTTGGTGGATACAGGAGCAACATATTCGGTTTTAAATCAAGCTCTGACCCCTATTGATACTGATTTTATAACAGTAACAGGAGCCACTGGCCAGAGTGAAAAGGCATATTTTCTCAAACCTCTTAAGTTCAAATTGGGAAAACAATTGGGGATACACAAATTTTTATATCTGCCAAATTCGCCGAGACCCCTGTTAGGGTGAGATTTATTAGAGCAATTGGGAGCAGAAATTAAATTCAAAAAAGGGAAAAATGGAACTCCGGATAAGAGAAGATCAACTAATTGAAATACTAAGTTTGGCCCTAATAGGAACTCCCATTTCTACAGGAGTGCCTGAGGAGATTAAAGCCCAACTTTATCTGGGGGTATGGGCCTCGGGAGTGCCGGGGAGAGCAAAAAATGCTTCCCCAATAGTGATAAAGCCTCAACAAGGAGCACGACCGGTGAGAGTTAAACAGTATCCCCTTAGAATAGAGGACAGGGAGGGGATCCGACCAACTATAGATCGGTTTATTGAGTATGGGCCGCTGAAAGAATGTGAATCAGAGTATAACACTCCAATATTACCTGTTAAGAAGCCGGATGGTAGCTATCGCATAGTGCAGGACCTCAGAGCTATCAACAGAATTGTTGAGGCTTTACATCCGGTAGTAGCAAATCCATACACTCTTCTAACTAAACTGGTACCTGAATTGGCATGGTTTACCGTTCTGGACCTAAAGGATGCCTTTTTCTGCGTGCCTTTGAGCCCAGAGAGCCAGCTTTTATTTGCATTCGAATGGGAAAACCCAGAATCTGGGAGGAAAACACAGCTTACATGGACTGTGCTACCGCAGGGCTTCAAAAATAGCCCGACACTTTTTGGAAATCAGCTAGCTAAAGACTTGGAACAGTGGAAACACCCGCTTGGGTCAGGAGTGGTTTTGCAGTATGTGGACGATATATTACTCGCCACTGACACCAGAGAAACATGCATAAAATGGACTGTGAGCCTGTTAAATTTTCTTGGACTTAATGGCTATAAAGTTTCTTCACAGAAAGCACAGATAGCCCAGCAGCAAGTGACTTATCTGGGATATGAAATAACCGCAGGCCAACGGACACTAGGGAAGGAGAGGAAAGAGGCCATCTGCCAGACACCTCGACCACAGACGCCTAAGGAACTTCGAACCTTCCTAGGAATGACAGGATGGTGTCGTCTCTGGATATATAACTACGGACTTTTGGTAAAGCCTCTATACGAGTTATTAAAATCTGACTCAAAGAATATTATATGGAATAGGGAGGCAGACAAAGCCTTCCATCAATTAAAAAAGAGGTTAATGGAAGCACCTGCCCTGGGATTACCTGACACTACTAAACCTTTCTGGTTGTTTTCCTATGAAAAGCAAGGAATGGCCTTAGGAGTCCTAGCCCAGAATTTGGGACCCTATCGAAGGGCAGTGGCATACTTCTCCAAACAGCTTGACGAAGTAAGTAAAGGGTGGCCTAGCTGTCTCCGAGCGGTGGCAGCAGTGGTAATAAACATCCAAGAGGCCCGTAAGTTCACCCTAGGCCAGAAAATCACAGTTACGGTATCACATACAGTCTCAGCAGTACTGGAAGTAAAAGGGGGGCATTGGCTTTCACCTCAGAGGTTTCTTAAGTACCAGGCTATCCTGATAGAGCAAGATGATGTAGAAATAACAGTAACTAATATTGTCAACCCAGCCTCTTTCCTCAGCGGAACCGAAGGAGAATCAGTGACCCACGACTGCTTGGAAACAATCGAGGCTGTGTACTCCAGCCGACCAGACCTGAAAGAAGAACCATTAGAGGATGCAGAGGATTCCTGGTTCACCGACGGGAGCAGCTTCATTCAACAGGGGATACGCAAAGCTGGCTATGCGGTAACCACCACAGAGAAGGTAATAGAATCCAAGGCCCTGGCCCCCAATACATCAGCCCAAAAGGCTGAGATTATAGCACTAACCCGAGCCCTGGAATTGGCCAAAGGAAAATGGATAAATATCTGGACAGACTCTAAATATGCTTTTGGGGTAGTGCATGCTCACGGGGCGGTCTGGAGAGAAAGAGGACTCTTATCTACACAAGGGAAGCACATCAAACATGCTGAAGAAATTCTCAAACTCTTAGATGCAGTATTACTGCCTACCAAAGTGGCTATCATGCACTGCAAAGCCCACCGAAAAGGGAACACCGCTGTGGAACTGGGTGACGCACTGGCGGACCGAGAAGCCAAAAGGGCAGCGGAAATGGGTAATGCAGAAATACAATCCTTGGTCCCAGATGGTAAGATACAAATTGATGACGAACCTAAATATTCTAGGGATGATCACAAATTGATCAAAGACTTAAATGGGAAAATTGAAGGGAAATGGGCCAAAACCCCACAGGGAAAAATAATAGTGCCTTTTTCGTTATTATGGGCAATGGTCACGGCAGAACATAGAAAATCCCATTGGGGAACAGAGGCGCTTTACAGATACCTGAGTAGGCTAATATGTGCTCGAAATCTATACGCCGCTGTCAAACAAGTCACTCAGCAGTGTGAGGTATGTTTACAGAACAACCCTAAGACAGGCCCCAGAGTCCAATTTGGCCAGATAGGGAAGGGAAACTATCCGGGACAACAATGGCAAATTGATTTTTCAGAACTTCCAAGAAAAGGGGGGTTTCGATACCTATTGGTGTTAACTGATACCTTTTCAGGATGGCCAGAGGCATTTCCCTGTCGAACCAACAAAACAAGAGAAGTGGTCAAAGCATTATTGCATGAAATTATACCAAGGTTCGGGGTTCCCGCAGTAATTTCCTCGGACCGAGGATCTCATTTCACTGCAAGGGTTGTTTCGAAAGTAAGCAGATTATTGGGTATAGACTGGCAACTTCACACCCCATACAACCCACGATCGAGTGGTCAAGTAGAAAAGATGAATCGCTTGATCAAAACGCAAATTGTGAAACTAGGCCAGGAAGCTAACTTGGCCTGGCCTCAATCACTGCCATTAGCCCTTCTCAGGATAAGAACAAAACCCAGAACCAAAGAAGGTTTGAGCCCCTTTGAAATACTGTATGGGAGACCATATAGTGTACAAGACGGGACATCCACAGAGCTGGGGAATGAAATACTAACAGATTACCTGATAAATTTACAAAAACAGCTCTGAGAGGTAGAAAAACTGGTTCTGGGAACAAGAGCTCGTGGACTGGATGGACCAGTACACGAGATCGAACCTGGGGACTGTGTATATGTTAAGTCTTTTACAGATTCACCACTGAAGCCAAAGTGGGAAGGTCCCTTCCAGGTACTGCTGACCACTCACACGGCCATAAAGATCAAGGAACAAGCCGCTTGGATCCATTGGACTCGCGTCAAGAGGGCTCCAGAACCCCAATGGACATCAACGCAGACTGGACCCCTGAAGCTTCGCCTCCAACGAAAAGATGGACATTAGTAGCATTGATAATCGTCAACATGCCGGGACTTTGTATTTCAGGGGGAGGGACATGGGATGTGAATACATATACACCAAGTCTGGAAACATTGGTAAATGCTACTAATCTGTCAGATTGTTGGGTATGTACTACCCTACCTAAAGGAGAAATGAAATTGCCTCTATATGGGGTGGCAGCAAGCAATTGGAACAATGCCAACGGAACCTGGCCTAAATTTTGGGCAAAAGGGGGGGATGAGTCGAATGGGTATTGTGAGTACGATGATAATATCTACCCCTTAGGACCCAGATTTGATCTACAACTGTTGAAAGAAGAGTTTGTGGTATTAATTAGCAATAACAATTGTGCATGGGAACACGGGGAATATAGACACAGCGGGCCGGTGAATAAGACAACAACTTGGGGATGGAGCAAGTACTGGATTAATAAAACAACTGTTGATGTGGGAAGTTGGGATCTAACAGGGACAAGGGTAACATATATTGACTTTTGCGACAAAACACAACTAGTTGCATATAAAAGTAGTGGTATTTCCGAAGGAGAAGGATATTCCTGTGAGTATGGATGGTACCAGGCGGGGAAATTTTTAGGTGCTAATTTGACGGCAACTATTGGACCCTGTAAGTTACCTAAAGGGTATTGGTGGTTGTGTGGAGATGGATATAGTAGAAAACAGCTGCCCGGAGGATGGAAGGGAACTTGCACGATAGGCTATCTAACTAGCCAGGATACGGTGTTTAATCAGTCTGAAATCCCCTCAGGAATGCTGAGAACACCTTGGAGGAGAATTCGGGGCGTGGAAAACCCTCTAGTGACGAGGGGAACAAGGTTCCACAGCTTTGTAAGATGGTTTATACCGTTCCTGGGCGTCAGTGAATTGGAAAAGGCAATTGTGAACATATCGGCCACTATAGAAGTGCTTGAGAAATCTACAATCGATGCTATACAAGCAGTTCAACAAGAAATCCAGTCGTTAGCAAATGTGGTGGGACAAAACAGAATGGCATTAGACTTATTAACCTGGAAAGAAGGAGGCTTATGTGCAGTGATTAATCAAAGCTGTTGTTCATCTGTAAACCAGAATGGGAGAGTAGAAAAAGACTTACAAAATCTCATAGCTAAAACTCAGATTTTGCATTTGACTGCGCAAGATGACACCACATTCGGGTTTTCTGATCGCTGCGAAAAGTTAACCTCGTGGTTACCTAACTTGGATTGGCTTAAGCGACTGTTTTTCCTTCTAATAGCAATACTTATGTTAGGAACTTTAGTGTGTGCATTAATTAGATGTCTTATGTGTTGTACCAGGGGGGTGAAAGACGAATACATTCAATGGAAGAAGCATCAGCTCCGTGAACGAGTGGAATCTGGGAAGTATTTTAGAAATCAGATGGGGAGAGAGAATGTGTTATAGGTGATTGTAAAAGATTTTACAAAGTTGAAAGAAAAGGGGGGACTTGATTCAGAAAACGAACGGGTACAGGTTGTTAGTGCGGATGTAATACAGCCTGGGAAAGAACAAAAGCTCGGAGCCCCAGCATTCCAAGATAAAGAAATGGCCTTGTGTATCAGATAGCGGGAGCAGCTGCATGCTAAGGAGGTGCTGAGGAGGAACCTAACTGTCTGGGAAAGGTGTCCATCTGGTCAGGACAGGGGAGGAGATTTTTGATAATGAGTTCTTAGAAATAATTAGAATAGTAACGCCTTTAATTATAATAACCTGCCCACCTTAATGAATATGTATGCTTTTCACCATAAATGGACGCTTGCTTCACAAACCGGTGTGCAAGTTTGGCGGAGAAATCCCCCTTGCACCCAGCGCTGCAATAAACATACCTGCTTTATAACTCTCTGCGAGTTGTAAGGTTTGTTTCCGCGCGTCAGTTTGGCACCCCAGATGGGACCCCCTCTGTCCGGCTGCGGGACCTGCTGAGGACGGGACTCCTCTGGGCGCCCCCGAGATTTCTCGGAAGGACTCCCCAACTCATCCAGATCACCGCGGGGACAGACAAGGACCATCTCCTGCGGACCAGGTATGTTCAGGGTTTCTCAGTGGGGGACCTGTAAGTCGTGAGGAGACGTCCTACGCGTGGTAAAGAGTGGGTGTACTCGCCCCGGGGTATGCTCAAGCTTGGGCTAATGGTGTGGGATCCCTGGGTTTTGGGTTTTGTGTTAGTGTGTGGAATTGTAATATTGTTGATTATTTGTTGTATTTGTCATAAGGTACCCCTACCGTGTTATTGTCTGTAATTGTTGTATGAGTGAACTGAGTGATTGAGACGTGGCACTGCTGCGGAGCGAGTGCAGAGTTCTCATCCACGGTTCCGTGTTCTCCGCGAGGAGAGCGGCCGGAGACGAACGAAGCGTATGACAGACTGTACAGAAGCATTGTGTGAATCTAATATTGAGAATATTAAGTGGCAGTGTCTTGGACATTCGGATAACGTTTGTGATCCTATTTTTGTCTTAAAGTGCTTTGCTTGTAATACGGAGGTTTGGGTAGGTCGGGAGGACGATTTTTGGTGTCCACAGTGTGGTAGCTGGACTGAGCGGGAAAAGATCGAGCGGGCGGGAGAGTTGAAACAAGTAATCTGTGGAGACATAGCCTACTCCTGGAGATAAAGGTAGCGGCAGCGGCAGCGGCGGGGGTAACACCTAAGTGACACACGGAGATCAGGATCGCCTCTGAACTAAGGGGGTAAGGAGGACATAAAATGGGCAATAATCAAGGGGGCGAGATACTGAAAAAGAGTCCCCTAGGGTGTATTTTAGCACACTGGAAGGAGATCGGGGGCTCACCAGGTGGCAGCGTGGACAAGAAAACCTTAATTAAATATTGTAATCAATGGTGGCCCCTTTACAAAGTAGATGATCAGGAGAAATGGCCCTTAACGGGACTCTTAATTACAATACTATACTACAATTAATGCTGTTCCTTAGAAGGGAAGGAAAGTGGGATGAAGTCATATATGCGGATATGTTTTTCACCCTTTGGAACCATCCAGAGTACCAACGGGACTGCGGGCTATTACCTCCACAAGACCCGATGGTACTAGCCTTAGAGAAAGAAAGAAGAGGAGAAATGAAAGGTGATGTAAAAAGATGTTGTTCAGCCTGTAGCATAGGGCAGAGATGCACAAAGCCTGAAAAGATTCAGGATCTTAAAGACGACGATTTTCTTGACACTTACTTACCACCGGTTAGAGCAATAGAAGACCGTTGGGAGGGGGTAAGGGTTCCTCAAGAAGATGGGGAAACGGAAGCTGATTCCAAAACTGAATCAAAAACCCCACCTGACAGCCCTGTATCGTCCCGTACTCGGAAAAGGACAGAGCAAGCAGTGATTCAAGCACCCTTAAGGGAAGCTGTGGGTCCGGACGGACTACCTGTAATGATAAAAGTCCCTTTTTCCTCATTTGATTTAGAAACCTGGAAAAGCGTGGCAAAGAACTATCGGAATGATCCCGTAGGGGTTACTAGACATTTTCAGTTTCTGGTAAAGCAGCATAACCCTGACTGGAGTGATATCCAGTTATTATTAGATCACCTAACAGAAACTGAGAAACAACTGGTTTTAAAAACTGCTCACAATATAGCCACGGAACAACTGAAAGATTCAGGAAGGGCCATTAAAGAACACTTCCCCTTGCAGAACCCTCACTGGAACCCAAACAGGAGCATTCACTCAGAGGCGCTAGAAACTTACAGAGATTGGATTATAACAGGGATGGAGAGGGCTATCCCGAAAGCCATTAACTGGTCAATGCTGTATGCTGTAAGACAAGGGCCGAAGGAGAGTCCCTCGGAGTTTCTGGATAAATTACGAGATGCAATGAGACGCTACACCCCCTTGGACCCTGGATCAGAGATAGGAATCCAGCAGTTAGTGTCTCTCTTTTTAGGGCAGTCTGCCAACGATATCCGGAGGAAGCTGCAAAAACTGAGAACAACCGACAGCAGGAATCTAGAGACTCTGTTAGATGAGGCACGGAGAGTGTTTAACAACCGGGAGGAGGAGGATAAGAAAAGGGACAGATGGGCACTGGTGGTAGCAATACATGGGAGGGGGGAAACGAAAGCAGGGAATTTTAGGAAACCATTAGAAAGAGATCAATGTGCATGGTGTAAGCAGAGAGGGCACTGGAAGAATGAGTGCCCAAAAAGACGAAAAGAAAAAATTCAGGCCCATTATAAAGAAGATTGACGGGGACCGGGGGAATCTACCCTAGCGGATCCACTGGTTACCCTAAGGCTAGGGAAAAAGCAACAAGAAATGGAATTTTTGGTGGATACAGGAGCAACGTATTCGGTTTTAAATCAAGCTCTGACCCCTATTGATACTGATTTTATAACAGTAACAGGAGCCACTGGCCAGAGTGAAAAGGCATATTTTCTCAAACCTCTTAAGTTCAAATTGGGAAAACAATTGGGGATACACAAATTTTTATATCTGCCAAATTCGCCGAGACCCCTGTTAGGGTGAGATTTATTAGAGCAATTGGGAGCAGAAATTAAATTCAAAAAAGGGAAAAATGGAACTCCGGATAAGAGAAGATCAACTAATTGAAATACTAAGTTTGGCCCTAATAGGAACTCCCATTTCTACAGGAGTGCCTGAGGAGATTAAAGCCCAACTTTATCTGGGGGTATGGGCCTCGGGAGTGCCGGGGAGAGCAAAAAATGCTTCCCCAATAGTGATAAAGCCTCAACAAGGAGCACGACCGGTGAGAGTTAAACAGTATCCCCTTAGAATAGAGGACAGGGAGGGGATCCGACCAACTATAGATCGGTTTATTGAGTATGGGCCGCTGAAAGAATGTGAATCAGAGTATAACACTCCAATATTACCTGTTAAGAAGCCGGATGGTAGCTATCGCATAGTGCAGGACCTCAGAGCTATCAACAGAATTGTTGAGGCTTTACATCCGGTAGTAGCAAATCCATACACTCTTCTAACTAAACTGGTACCTGAATTGGCATGGTTTACCGTTCTGGACCTAAAGGATGCCTTTTTCTGCGTGCCTTTGAGCCCAGAGAGCCAGCTTTTATTTGCATTCGAATGGGAAAACCCAGAATCTGGGAGGAAAACACAGCTTACATGGACTGTGCTACCGCAGGGCTTCAAAAATAGCCCGACACTTTTTGGAAATCAGCTAGCTAAAGACTTGGAACAGTGGAAACACCCGCTTGGGTCAGGAGTGGTTTTGCAGTATGTGGACGATATATTACTCGCCACTGACACCAGAGAAACATGCATAAAATGGACTGTGAGCCTGTTAAATTTTCTTGGACTTAATGGCTATAAAGTTTCTTCACAGAAAGCACAGATAGCCCAGCAGCAAGTGACTTATCTGGGATATGAAATAACCGCAGGCCAACGGACACTAGGGAAGGAGAGGAAAGAGGCCATCTGCCAGACACCTCGACCACAGACGCCTAAGGAACTTCGAACCTTCCTAGGAATGACAGGATGGTGTCGTCTCTGGATATATAACTACGGACTTTTGGTAAAGCCTCTATACGAGTTATTAAAATCTGACTCAAAGAATATTATATGGAATAGGGAGGCAGACAAAGCCTTCCATCAATTAAAAAAGAGGTTAATGGAAGCACCTGCCCTGGGATTACCTGACACTACTAAACCTTTCTGGTTGTTTTCCTATGAAAAGCAAGGAATGGCCTTAGGAGTCCTAGCCCAGAATTTGGGACCCTATCGAAGGGCAGTGGCATACTTCTCCAAACAGCTTGACGAAGTAAGTAAAGGGTGGCCTAGCTGTCTCCGAGCGGTGGCAGCAGTGGTAATAAACATCCAAGAGGCCCGTAAGTTCACCCTAGGCCAGAAAATCACAGTTACGGTATCACATACAGTCTCAGCAGTACTGGAAGTAAAAGGGGGGCATTGGCTTTCACCTCAGAGGTTTCTTAAGTACCAGGCTATCCTGATAGAGCAAGATGATGTAGAAATAACAGTAACTAATATTGTCAACCCAGCCTCTTTCCTCAGCGGAACCGAAGGAGAATCAGTGACCCACGACTGCTTGGAAACAATCGAGGCTGTGTACTCCAGCCGACCAGACCTGAAAGAAGAACCATTAGAGGATGCAGAGGATTCCTGGTTCACCGACGGGAGCAGCTTCATTCAACAGGGGATACGCAAAGCTGGCTATGCGGTAACCACCACAGAGAAGGTAATAGAATCCAAGGCCCTGGCCCCCAATACATCAGCCCAAAAGGCTGAGATTATAGCACTAACCCGAGCCCTGGAATTGGCCAAAGGAAAATGGATAAATATCTGGACAGACTCTAAATATGCTTTTGGGGTAGTGCATGCTCACGGGGCGGTCTGGAGAGAAAGAGGACTCTTATCTACACAAGGGAAGCACATCAAACATGCTGAAGAAATTCTCAAACTCTTAGATGCAGTATTACTGCCTACCAAAGTGGCTATCATGCACTGCAAAGCCCACCGAAAAGGGAACACCGCTGTGGAACTGGGTAACGCACTGGCGGACCGAGAAGCCAAAAGGGCAGCGGAAATGGGTAATGCAGAAATACAATCCTTGGTCCCAGATGGTAAGATACAAATTGATGACGAACCTAAATATTCTAGGGATGATCACAAATTGATCAAAGACTTAAATGGGAAAATTGAAGGGAAATGGGCCAAAACCCCACAGGGAAAAATAATAGTGCCTTTTTCGTTATTATGGGCAATGGTCACGGCAGAACATAGAAAATCCCATTGGGGAACAGAGGCGCTTTACAGATACCTGAGTAGGCTAATATGTGCTCGAAATCTATACGCCGCTGTCAAACAAGTCACTCAGCAGTGTGAGGTATGTTTACAGAACAACCCTAAGACAGGCCCCAGAGTCCAATTTGGCCAGATAGGGAAGGGAAACTATCCGGGACAACAATGGCAAATTGATTTTTCAGAACTTCCAAGAAAAGGGGGGTTTCGATACCTATTGGTGTTAACTGATACCTTTTCAGGATGGCCAGAGGCATTTCCCTGTCGAACCAACAAAACAAGAGAAGTGGTCAAAGCATTATTGCATGAAATTATACCAAGGTTCGGGGTTCCCGCAGTAATTTCCTCGGACCGAGGATCTCATTTCACTGCAAGGGTTGTTTCGAAAGTAAGCAGATTATTGGGTATAGACTGGCAACTTCACACCCCATACAACCCACGATCGAGTGGTCAAGTAGAAAAGATGAATCGCTTGATCAAAACGCAAATTGTGAAACTAGGCCAGGAAGCTAACTTGGCCTGGCCTCAATCACTGCCATTAGCCCTTCTCAGGATAAGAACAAAACCCAGAACCAAAGAAGGTTTGAGCCCCTTTGAAATACTGTATGGGAGACCATATAGTGTACAAGACGGGACATCCACAGAGCTGGGGAATGAAATACTAACAGATTACCTGATAAATTTACAAAAACAGCTCTGAGAGGTAGAAAAACTGGTTCTGGGAACAAGAGCTCGTGGACTGGATGGACCAGTACACGAGATCGAACCTGGGGACTGTGTATATGTTAAGTCTTTTACAGATTCACCACTGAAGCCAAAGTGGGAAGGTCCCTTCCAGGTACTGCTGACCACTCACACGGCCATAAAGATCAAGGAACAAGCCGCTTGGATCCATTGGACTCGCGTCAAGAGGGCTCCAGAACCCCAATGGACATCAACGCAGACTGGACCCCTGAAGCTTCGCCTCCAACGAAAAGATGGACATTAGTAGCATTGATAATCGTCAACATGCCGGGACTTTGTATTTCAGGGGGAGGGACATGGGATGTGAATACATATACACCAAGTCTGGAAACATTGGTAAATGCTACTAATCTGTCAGATTGTTGGGTATGTACTACCCTACCTAAAGGAGAAATGAAATTGCCTCTATATGGGGTGGCAGCAAGCAATTGGAACAATGCCAACGGAACCTGGCCTAAATTTTGGGCAAAAGGGGGGGATGAGTCGAATGGGTATTGTGAGTACGATGATAATATCTACCCCTTAGGACCCAGATTTGATCTACAACTGTTGAAAGAAGAGTTTGTGGTATTAATTAGCAATAACAATTGTGCATGGGAACACGGGGAATATAGACACAGCGGGCCGGTGAATAAGACAACAACTTGGGGATGGAGCAAGTACTGGATTAATAAAACAACTGTTGATGTGGGAAGTTGGGATCTAACAGGGACAAGGGTAACATATATTGACTTTTGCGACAAAACACAACTAGTTGCATATAAAAGTAGTGGTATTTCCGAAGGAGAAGGATATTCCTGTGAGTATGGATGGTACCAGGCGGGGAAATTTTTAGGTGCTAATTTGACGGCAACTATTGGACCCTGTAAGTTACCTAAAGGGTATTGGTGGTTGTGTGGAGATGGATATAGTAGAAAACAGCTGCCCGGAGGATGGAAGGGAACTTGCACGATAGGCTATCTAACTAGCCAGGATACGGTGTTTAATCAGTCTGAAATCCCCTCAGGAATGCTGAGAACACCTTGGAGGAGAATTCGGGGCGTGGAAAACCCTCTAGTGACGAGGGGAACAAGGTTCCACAGCTTTGTAAGATGGTTTATACCGTTCCTGGGCGTCAGTGAATTGGAAAAGGCAATTGTGAACATATCGGCCACTATAGAAGTGCTTGAGAAATCTACAATCGATGCTATACAAGCACTTCAACAAGAAATCCAGTCGTTAGCAAATGTGGTGGGACAAAACAGAATGGCATTAGACTTATTAACCTGGAAAGAAGGAGGCTTATGTGCAGTGATTAATCAAAGCTGTTGTTCATCTGTAAACCAGAATGGGAGAGTAGAAAAAGACTTACAAAATCTCATAGCTAAAACTCAGATTTTGCATTTGACTGCGCAAGATGACACCACATTCGGGTTTTCTGATCGCTGTGAAAAGTTAACCTCGTGGTTACCTAACTTGGATTGGCTTAAGCGACTGTTTTTCCTTCTAATAGCAATACTTATGTTAGGAACTTTAGTGTGTGCATTAATTAGATGTCTTATGTGTTGTACCAGGGGGGTGAAAGACGAATACATTCAATGGAAGAAGCATCAGCTCCGTGAACGAGTGGAATCTGGGAAGTATTTTAGAAATCAGATGGGGAGAGAGAATGTGTTATAGGTGATTGTAAAAGATTTTACAAAGTTGAAAGAAAAGGGGGGACTTGATTCAGAAAACGAACGGGTACAGGTTGTTAGTGCGGATGTAATACAGCCTGGGAAAGAACAAAAGCTCGGAGCCCCAGCATTCCAAGATAAAGAAATGGCCTTGTGTATAAGATAGCGGGAGCAGCTGCATGCTAAGGAGGTGCTGAGGAGGAACCTAACTGTCTGGGAAAGGTGTCCATCTGGTCAGGACAGGGGAGGAGATTTTTGATAATGAGTTCTTAGAAATAATTAGAATAGTAACGCCTTTAATTATAATAACCTGCCCACCTTAATGAATATGTATGCTTTTCACCATAAATGGACGCTTGCTTCACAAACCGGTGTGCAAGTTTGGCGGAGAAATCCCCCTTGCACCCAGCGCTGCAATAAACATACCTGCTTTATAACTCTCTGCGAGTTGTAAGGTTTGTTTCCGCGCGTCAGTTTGGCACCCCAGATGGGACCCCCTCTGTCCGGCTGCGGGACCTGCTGAGGACGGGACTCCTCTGGGCGCCCCCGAGATTTCTCGGAAGGACTCCCCAACTCATCCAGATCACCGCGGGGACAGACAAGGACCATCTCCTGCGGACCAGGTATGTTCAGGGTTTCTCAGTGGGGGACCTGTAAGTCGTGAGGAGACGTCCTACGCGTGGTAAAGAGTGGGTGTACTCGCCCCGGGGTATGCTCAAGCTTGGGCTAATGGTGTGGGATCCCTGGGTTTTGGGTTTTGTGTTAGTGTGTGGAATTGTAATATTGTTGATTATTTGTTGTATTTGTCATAAGGTACCCCTACCGTGTTATTGTCTGTAATTGTTGTATGAGTGAACTGAGTGATTGAGACGTGGCACTGCTGCGGAGCGAGTGCAGAGTTCTCATCCACGGTTCCGTGTTCTCCGCGAGGAGAGCGGCCGGAGACGAACGAAGCGTATGACAGACTGTACAGAAGCATTGTGTGAATCTAATATTGAGAATATTAAGTGGCAGTGTCTTGGACATTCGGATAACGTTTGTGATCCTATTTTTGTCTTAAAGTGCTTTGCTTGTAATACGGAGGTTTGGGTAGGTCGGGAGGACGATTTTTGGTGTCCACAGTGTGGTAGCTGGACTGAGCGGGAAAAGATCGAGCGGGCGGGAGAGTTGAAACAAGTAATCTGTGGAGACATAGCCTACTCCTGGAGATAAAGGTAGCGGCAGCGGCAGCGGCGGGGGTAACACCTAAGTGACACACGGAGATCAGGATCGCCTCTGAACTAAGGGGGTAAGGAGGACATAAAATGGGCAATAATCAAGGGGGCGAGATACTGAAAAAGAGTCCCCTAGGGTGTATTTTAGCACACTGGAAGGAGATCGGGGGCTCACCAGGTGGCAGCGTGGACAAGAAAACCTTAATTAAATATTGTAATCAATGGTGGCCCCTTTACAAAGTAGATGATCAGGAGAAATGGCCCTTAACGGGACTCTTAATTACAATACTATACTACAATTAATGCTGTTCCTTAGAAGGGAAGGAAAGTGGGATGAAGTCATATATGCGGATATGTTTTTCACCCTTTGGAACCATCCAGAGTACCAACGGGACTGCGGGCTATTACCTCCACAAGACCCGATGGTACTAGCCTTAGAGAAAGAAAGAAGAGGAGAAATGAAAGGTGATGTAAAAAGATGTTGTTCAGCCTGTAGCATAGGGCAGAGATGCACAAAGCCTGAAAAGATTCAGGATCTTAAAGACGACGATTTTCTTGACACTTACTTACCACCGGTTAGAGCAATAGAAGACCGTTGGGAGGGGGTAAGGGTTCCTCAAGAAGATGGGGAAACGGAAGCTGATTCCAAAACTGAATCAAAAACCCCACCTGACAGCCCTGTATCGTCCCGTACTCGGAAAAGGACAGAGCAAGCAGTGATTCAAGCACCCTTAAGGGAAGCTGTGGGTCCGGACGGACTACCTGTAATGATAAAAGTCCCTTTTTCCTCATTTGATTTAGAAACCTGGAAAAGCGTGGCAAAGAACTATCGGAATGATCCCGTAGGGGTTACTAGACATTTTCAGTTTCTGGTAAAGCAGCATAACCCTGACTGGAGTGATATCCAGTTATTATTAGATCACCTAACAGAAACTGAGAAACAACTGGTTTTAAAAACTGCTCACAATATAGCCACGGAACAACTGAAAGATTCAGGAAGGGCCATTAAAGAACACTTCCCCTTGCAGAACCCTCACTGGAACCCAAACAGGAGCATTCACTCAGAGGCGCTAGAAACTTACAGAGATTGGATTATAACAGGGATGGAGAGGGCTATCCCGAAAGCCATTAACTGGTCAATGCTGTATGCTGTAAGACAAGGGCCGAAGGAGAGTCCCTCGGAGTTTCTGGATAAATTACGAGATGCAATGAGACGCTACACCCCCTTGGACCCTGGATCAGAGATAGGAATCCAGCAGTTAGTGTCTCTCTTTTTAGGGCAGTCTGCCAACGATATCCGGAGGAAGCTGCAAAAACTGAGAACAACCGACAGCAGGAATCTAGAGACTCTGTTAGATGAGGCACGGAGAGTGTTTAACAACCGGGAGGAGGAGGATAAGAAAAGGGACAGATGGGCACTGGTGGTAGCAATACATGGGAGGGGGGAAACGAAAGCAGGGAATTTTAGGAAACCATTAGAAAGAGATCAATGTGCATGGTGTAAGCAGAGAGGGCACTGGAAGAATGAGTGCCCAAAAAGACGAAAAGAAAAAATTCAGGCCCATTATAAAGAAGATTGACGGGGACCGGGGGAATCTACCCTAGCGGATCCACTGGTTACCCTAAGGCTAGGGAAAAAGCAACAAGAAATGGAATTTTTGGTGGATACAGGAGCAACGTATTCGGTTTTAAATCAAGCTCTGACCCCTATTGATACTGATTTTATAACAGTAACAGGAGCCACTGGCCAGAGTGAAAAGGCATATTTTCTCAAACCTCTTAAGTTCAAATTGGGAAAACAATTGGGGATACACAAATTTTTATATCTGCCAAATTCGCCGAGACCCCTGTTAGGGTGAGATTTATTAGAGCAATTGGGAGCAGAAATTAAATTCAAAAAAGGGAAAAATGGAACTCCGGATAAGAGAAGATCAACTAATTGAAATACTAAGTTTGGCCCTAATAGGAACTCCCATTTCTACAGGAGTGCCTGAGGAGATTAAAGCCCAACTTTATCTGGGGGTATGGGCCTCGGGAGTGCCGGGGAGAGCAAAAAATGCTTCCCCAATAGTGATAAAGCCTCAACAAGGAGCACGACCGGTGAGAGTTAAACAGTATCCCCTTAGAATAGAGGACAGGGAGGGGATCCGACCAACTATAGATCGGTTTATTGAGTATGGGCCGCTGAAAGAATGTGAATCAGAGTATAACACTCCAATATTACCTGTTAAGAAGCCGGATGGTAGCTATCGCATAGTGCAGGACCTCAGAGCTATCAACAGAATTGTTGAGGCTTTACATCCGGTAGTAGCAAATCCATACACTCTTCTAACTAAACTGGTACCTGAATTGGCATGGTTTACTGTTCTGGACCTAAAGGATGCCTTTTTCTGCGTGCCTTTGAGCCCAGAGAGCCAGCTTTTATTTGCATTCGAATGGGAAAACCCAGAATCTGGGAGGAAAACACAGCTTACATGGACTGTGCTACCGCAGGGCTTCAAAAATAGCCCGACACTTTTTGGAAATCAGCTAGCTAAAGACTTGGAACAGTGGAAACACCCGCTTGGGTCAGGAGTGGTTTTGCAGTATGTGGACGATATATTACTCGCCACTGACACCAGAGAAACATGCATAAAATGGACTGTGAGCCTGTTAAATTTTCTTGGACTTAATGGCTATAAAGTTTCTTCACAGAAAGCACAGATAGCCCAGCAGCAAGTGACTTATCTGGGATATGAAATAACCGCAGGCCAACGGACACTAGGGAAGGAGAGGAAAGAGGCCATCTGCCAGACACCTCGACCACAGACGCCTAAGGAACTTCGAACCTTCCTAGGAATGACAGGATGGTGTCGTCTCTGGATATATAACTACGGACTTTTGGTAAAGCCTCTATACGAGTTATTAAAATCTGACTCAAAGAATATTATATGGAATAGGGAGGCAGACAAAGCCTTCCATCAATTAAAAAAGAGGTTAATGGAAGCACCTGCCCTGGGATTACCTGACACTACTAAACCTTTCTGGTTGTTTTCCTATGAAAAGCAAGGAATGGCCTTAGGAGTCCTAGCCCAGAATTTGGGACCCTATCGAAGGGCAGTGGCATACTTCTCCAAACAGCTTGACGAAGTAAGTAAAGGGTGGCCTAGCTGTCTCCGAGCGGTGGCAGCAGTGGTAATAAACATCCAAGAGGCCCGTAAGTTCACCCTAGGCCAGAAAATCACAGTTACGGTATCACATACAGTCTCAGCAGTACTGGAAGTAAAAGGGGGGCATTGGCTTTCACCTCAGAGGTTTCTTAAGTACCAGGCTATCCTGATAGAGCAAGATGATGTAGAAATAACAGTAACTAATATTGTCAACCCAGCCTCTTTCCTCAGCGGAACCGAAGGAGAATCAGTGACCCACGACTGCTTGGAAACAATCGAGGCTGTGTACTCCAGCCGACCAGACCTGAAAGAAGAACCATTAGAGGATGCAGAGGATTCCTGGTTCACCGACGGGAGCAGCTTCATTCAACAGGGGATACGCAAAGCTGGCTATGCGGTAACCACCACAGAGAAGGTAATAGAATCCAAGGCCCTGGCCCCCAATACATCAGCCCAAAAGGCTGAGATTATAGCACTAACCCGAGCCCTGGAATTGGCCAAAGGAAAATGGATAAATATCTGGACAGACTCTAAATATGCTTTTGGGGTAGTGCATGCTCACGGGGCGGTCTGGAGAGAAAGAGGACTCTTATCTACACAAGGGAAGCACATCAAACATGCTGAAGAAATTCTCAAACTCTTAGATGCAGTATTACTGCCTACCAAAGTGGCTATCATGCACTGCAAAGCCCACCGAAAAGGGAACACCGCTGTGGAACTGGGTGACGCACTGGCGGACCGAGAAGCCAAAAGGGCAGCGGAAATGGGTAATGCAGAAATACAATCCTTGGTCCCAGATGGTAAGATACAAATTGATGACGAACCTAAATATTCTAGGGATGATCACAAATTGATCAAAGACTTAAATGGGAAAATTGAAGGGAAATGGGCCAAAACCCCACAGGGAAAAATAATAGTGCCTTTTTCGTTATTATGGGCAATGGTCACGGCAGAACATAGAAAATCCCATTGGGGAACAGAGGCACTTTACAGATACCTGAGTAGGCTAATATGTGCTCGAAATCTATACGCCGCTGTCAAACAAGTCACTCAGCAGTGTGAGGTATGTTTACAGAACAACCCTAAGACAGGCCCCAGAGTCCAATTTGGCCAGATAGGGAAGGGAAACTATCCGGGACAACAATGGCAAATTGATTTTTCAGAACTTCCAAGAAAAGGGGGGTTTCGATACCTATTGGTGTTAACTGATACCTTTTCAGGATGGCCAGAGGCATTTCCCTGTCGAACCAACAAAACAAGAGAAGTGGTCAAAGCATTATTGCATGAAATTATACCAAGGTTCGGGATTCCCGCAGTAATTTCCTCGGACCGAGGATCTCATTTCACTGCAAGGGTTGTTTCGAAAGTAAGCAGATTATTGGGTATAGACTGGCAACTTCACACCCCATACAACCCACGATCGAGTGGTCAAGTAGAAAAGATGAATCGCTTGATCAAAACGCAAATTGTGAAACTAGGCCAGGAAGCTAACTTGGCCTGGCCTCAATCACTGCCATTAGCCCTTCTCAGGATAAGAACAAAACCCAGAACCAAAGAAGGTTTGAGCCCCTTTGAAATACTGTATGGGAGACCATATAGTGTACAAGACGGGACATCCACAGAGCTGGGGAATGAAATACTAACAGATTACCTGATAAATTTACAAAAACAGCTCTGAGAGGTAGAAAAACTGGTTCTGGGAACAAGAGCTCGTGGACTGGATGGACCAGTACACGAGATCGAACCTGGGGACTATGTATATGTTAAGTCTTTTACAGATTCACCACTGAAGCCAAAGTGGGAAGGTCCCTTCCAGGTACTGCTGACCACTCACACGGCCATAAAGATCAAGGAACAAGCCGCTTGGATCCATTGGACTCGCGTCAAGAGGGCTCCAGAACCCCAATGGACATCAACGCAGACTGGACCCCTGAAGCTTCGCCTCCAACGAAAAGATGGACATTAGTAGCATTGATAATCGTCAACATGCCGGGACTTTGTATTTCAGGGGGAGGGACATGGGATGTGAATACATATACACCAAGTCTGGAAACATTGGTAAATGCTACTAATCTGTCAGATTGTTGGGTATGTACTACCCTACCTAAAGGAGAAATGAAATTGCCTCTATATGGGGTGGCAGCAAGCAATTGGAACAATGCCAACGGAACCTGGCCTAAATTTTGGGCAAAAGGGGGGGATGAGTCGAATGGGTATTGTGAGTACGATGATAATATCTACCCCTTAGGACCCAGATTTGATCTACAACTGTTGAAAGAAGAGTTTGTGGTATTAATTAGCAATAACAATTGTGCATGGGAACACGGGGAATATAGACACAGCGGGCCGGTGAATAAGACAACAACTTGGGGATGGAGCAAGTACTGGATTAATAAAACAACTGTTGATGTGGGAAGTTGGGATCTAACAGGGACAAGGGTAACATATATTGACTTTTGCGACAAAACACAACTAGTTGCATATAAAAGTAGTGGTATTTCCGAAGGAGAAGGATATTCCTGGGAGTATGGATGGTACCAGGCGGGGAAATTTTTAGGTGCTAATTTGACGGCAACTATTGGACCCTGTAAGTTACCTAAAGGGTATTGGTGGTTGTGTGGAGATGGATATAGTAGAAAACAGCTGCCCGGAGGATGGAAGGGAACTTGCACGATAGGCTATCTAACTAGCCAGGATACGGTGTTTAATCAGTCTGAAATCCCCTCAGAAATGCTGAGAACACCTTGGAGGAGAATTCGGGGCGTGGAAAACCCTCTAGTGACGAGGGGAACAAGGTTCCACAGCTTTGTAAGATGGTTTATACCGTTCCTGGGCGTCAGTGAATTGGAAAAGGCAATTGTGAACATATCGGCCACTATAGAAGTGCTTGAGAAATCTACAATCGATGCTATACAAGCACTTCAACAAGAAATCCAGTCGTTAGCAAATGTGGTGGGACAAAACAGAATGGCATTAGACTTATTAACCTGGAAAGAAGGAGGCTTATGTGCAGTGATTAATCAAAGCTGTTGTTCATCTGTAAACCAGAATGGGAGAGTAGAAAAAGACTTACAAAATCTCATAGCTAAAACTCAGATTTTGCATTTGACTGCGCAAGATGACACCACATTCGGGTTTTCTGATCGCTGCGAAAAGTTAACCTCGTGGTTACCTAACTTGGATTGGCTTAAGCGACTGTTTTTCCTTCTAATAGCAATACTTATGTTAGGAACTTTAGTGTGTGCATTAATTAGATGTCTTATGTGTTGTACCAGGGGGGTGAAAGACGAATACATTCAATGGAAGAAGCATCAGCTCCGTGAACGAGTGGAATCTGGGAAGTATTTTAGAAATCAGATGGGGAGAGAGAATGTGTTATAGGTGATTGTAAAAGATTTTACAAAGTTGAAAGAAAAGGGGGGACTTGATTCAGAAAACGAACGGGTACAGGTTGTTAGTGCGGATGTAATACAGCCTGGGAAAGAACAAAAGCTCGGAGCCCCAGCATTCCAAGATAAAGAAATGGCCTTGTGTATAAGATAGCGGGAGCAGCTGCATGCTAAGGAGGTGCTGAGGAGGAACCTAACTGTCTGGGAAAGGTGTCCATCTGGTCAGGACAGGGGAGGAGATTTTTGATAATGAGTTCTTAGAAATAATTAGAATAGTAACGCCTTTAATTATAATAACCTGCCCACCTTAATGAATATGTATGCTTTTCACCATAAATGGACGCTTGCTTCACAAACCGGTGTGCAAGTTTGGCGGAGAAATCCCCCTTGCACCCAGCGCTGCAATAAACATACCTGCTTTATAACTCTCTGCGAGTTGTAAGGTTTGTTTCCGCGCGTCAGTTTGGCACCCCAGATGGGACCCCCTCTGTCCGGCTGCGGGACCTGCTGAGGACGGGACTCCTCTGGGCGCCCCCGAGATTTCTCGGAAGGACTCCCCAACTCATCCAGATCACCGCGGGGACAGACAAGGACCATCTCCTGCGGACCAGGTATGTTCAGGGTTTCTCAGTGGGGGACCTGTAAGTCGTGAGGAGACGTCCTACGCGTGGTAAAGAGTGGGTGTACTCGCCCCGGGGTATGCTCAAGCTTGGGCTAATGGTGTGGGATCCCTGGGTTTTGGGTTTTGTGTTAGTGTGTGGAATTGTAATATTGTTGATTATTTGTTGTATTTGTCATAAGGTACCCCTACCGTGTTATTGTCTGTAATTGTTGTATGAGTGAACTGAGTGATTGAGACGTGGCACTGCTGCGGAGCGAGTGCAGAGTTCTCATCCACGGTTCCGTGTTCTCCGCGAGGAGAGCGGCCGGAGACGAACGAAGCGTATGACAGACTGTACAGAAGCATTGTGTGAATCTAATATTGAGAATATTAAGTGGCAGTGTCTTGGACATTCGGATAACGTTTGTGATCCTATTTTTGTCTTAAAGTGCTTTGCTTGTAATACGGAGGTTTGGGTAGGTCGGGAGGACGATTTTTGGTGTCCACAGTGTGGTAGCTGGACTGAGCGGGAAAAGATCGAGCGGGCGGGAGAGTTGAAACAAGTAATCTGTGGAGACATAGCCTACTCCTGGAGATAAAGGTAGCGGCAGCGGCAGCGGCGGGGGTAACACCTAAGTGACACACGGAGATCAGGATCGCCTCTGAACTAAGGGGGTAAGGAGGACATAAAATGGGCAATAATCAAGGGGGCGAGATACTGAAAAAGAGTCCCCTAGGGTGTATTTTAGCACACTGGAAGGAGATCGGGGGCTCACCAGGTGGCAGCGTGGACAAGAAAACCTTAATTAAATATTGTAATCAATGGTGGCCCCTTTACAAAGTAGATGATCAGGAGAAATGGCCCTTAACGGGACTCTTAATTACAATACTATACTACAATTAATGCTGTTCCTTAGAAGGGAAGGAAAGTGGGATGAAGTCATATATGCGGATATGTTTTTCACCCTTTGGAACCATCCAGAGTACCAACGGGACTGCGGGCTATTACCTCCACAAGACCCGATGGTACTAGCCTTAGAGAAAGAAAGAAGAGGAGAAATGAAAGGTGATGTAAAAAGATGTTGTTCAGCCTGTAGCATAGGGCAGAGATGCACAAAGCCTGAAAAGATTCAGGATCTTAAAGACGACGATTTTCTTGACACTTACTTACCACCGGTTAGAGCAATAGAAGACCGTTGGGAGGGGGTAAGGGTTCCTCAAGAAGATGGGGAAACGGAAGCTGATTCCAAAACTGAATCAAAAACCCCACCTGACAGCCCTGTATCGTCCCGTACTCGGAAAAGGACAGAGCAAGCAGTGATTCAAGCACCCTTAAGGGAAGCTGTGGGTCCGGACGGACTACCTGTAATGATAAAAGTCCCTTTTTCCTCATTTGATTTAGAAACCTGGAAAAGCGTGGCAAAGAACTATCGGAATGATCCCGTAGGGGTTACTAGACATTTTCAGTTTCTGGTAAAGCAGCATAACCCTGACTGGAGTGATATCCAGTTATTATTAGATCACCTAACAGAAACTGAGAAACAACTGGTTTTAAAAACTGCTCACAATATAGCCACGGAACAACTGAAAGATTCAGGAAGGGCCATTAAAGAACACTTCCCCTTGCAGAACCCTCACTGGAACCCAAACAGGAGCATTCACTCAGAGGCGCTAGAAACTTACAGAGATTGGATTATAACAGGGATGGAGAGGGCTATCCCGAAAGCCATTAACTGGTCAATGCTGTATGCTGTAAGACAAGGGCCGAAGGAGAGTCCCTCGGAGTTTCTGGATAAATTACGAGATGCAATGAGACGCTACACCCCCTTGGACCCTGGATCAGAGATAGGAATCCAGCAGTTAGTGTCTCTCTTTTTAGGGCAGTCTGCCAACGATATCCGGAGGAAGCTGCAAAAACTGAGAACAACCGACAGCAGGAATCTAGAGACTCTGTTAGATGAGGCACGGAGAGTGTTTAACAACCGGGAGGAGGAGGATAAGAAAAGGGACAGATGGGCACTGGTGGTAGCAATACATGGGAGGGGGGAAACGAAAGCAGGGAATTTTAGGAAACCATTAGAAAGAGATCAATGTGCATGGTGTAAGCAGAGAGGGCACTGGAAGAATGAGTGCCCAAAAAGACGAAAAGAAAAAATTCAGGCCCATTATAAAGAAGATTGACGGGGACCGGGGGAATCTACCCTAGCGGATCCACTGGTTACCCTAAGGCTAGGGAAAAAGCAACAAGAAATGGAATTTTTGGTGGATACAGGAGCAACGTATTCGGTTTTAAATCAAGCTCTGACCCCTCTTGATACTGATTTTATAACAGTAACAGGAGCCACTGGCCAGAGTGAAAAGGCATATTTTCTCAAACCTCTTAAGTTCAAATTGGGAAAACAATTGGGGATACACAAATTTTTATATCTGCCAAATTCGCCGAGACCCCTGTTAGGGTGAGATTTATTAGAGCAATTGGGAGCAGAAATTAAATTCAAAAAAGGGAAAAATGGAACTCCGGATAAGAGAAGATCAACTAATTGAAATACTAAGTTTGGCCCTAATAGGAACTCCCATTTCTACAGGAGTGCCTGAGGAGATTAAAGCCCAACTTTATCTGGGGGTATGGGCCTCGGGAGTGCCGGGGAGAGCAAAAAATGCTTCCCCAATAGTGATAAAGCCTCAACAAGGAGCACGACCGGTGAGAGTTAAACAGTATCCCCTTAGAATAGAGGACAGGGAGGGGATCCGACCAACTATAGATCGGTTTATTGAGTATGGGCCGCTGAAAGAATGTGAATCAGAGTATAACACTCCAATATTACCTGTTAAGAAGCCGGATGGTAGCTATCGCATAGTGCAGGACCTCAGAGCTATCAACAGAATTGTTGAGGCTTTACATCCGGTAGTAGCAAATCCATACACTCTTCTAACTAAACTGGTACCTGAATTGGCATGGTTTACCGTTCTGGACCTAAAGGATGCCTTTTTCTGCGTGCCTTTGAGCCCAGAGAGCCAGCTTTTATTTGCATTCGAATGGGAAAACCCAGAATCTGGGAGGAAAACACAGCTTACATGGACTGTGCTACCGCAGGGCTTCAAAAATAGCCCGACACTTTTTGGAAATCAGCTAGCTAAAGACTTGGAACAGTGGAAACACCCGCTTGGGTCAGGAGTGGTTTTGCAGTATGTGGACGATATATTACTCGCCACTGACACCAGAGAAACATGCATAAAATGGACTGTGAGCCTGTTAAATTTTCTTGGACTTAATGGCTATAAAGTTTCTTCACAGAAAGCACAGATAGCCCAGCAGCAAGTGACTTATCTGGGATATGAAATAACCGCAGGCCAACGGACACTAGGGAAGGAGAGGAAAGAGGCCATCTGCCAGACACCTCGACCACAGACGCCTAAGGAACTTCGAACCTTCCTAGGAATGACAGGATGGTGTCGTCTCTGGATATATAACTACGGACTTTTGGTAAAGCCTCTATACGAGTTATTAAAATCTGACTCAAAGAATATTATATGGAATAGGGAGGCAGACAAAGCCTTCCATCAATTAAAAAAGAGGTTAATGGAAGCACCTGCCCTGGGATTACCTGACACTACTAAACCTTTCTGGTTGTTTTCCTATGAAAAGCAAGGAATGGCCTTAGGAGTCCTAGCCCAGAATTTGGGACCCTATCGAAGGGCAGTGGCATACTTCTCCAAACAGCTTGACGAAGTAAGTAAAGGGTGGCCTAGCTGTCTCCGAGCGGTGGCAGCAGTGGTAATAAACATCCAAGAGGCCCGTAAGTTCACCCTAGGCCAGAAAATCACAGTTACGGTATCACATACAGTCTCAGCAGTACTGGAAGTAAAAGGGGGGCATTGGCTTTCACCTCAGAGGTTTCTTAAGTACCAGGCTATCCTGATAGAGCAAGATGATGTAGAAATAACAGTAACTAATATTGTCAACCCAGCCTCTTTCCTCAGCGGAACCGAAGGAGAATCAGTGACCCACGACTGCTTGGAAACAATCGAGGCTGTGTACTCCAGCCGACCAGACCTGAAAGAAGAACCATTAGAGGATGCAGAGGATTCCTGGTTCACCGACGGGAGCAGCTTCATTCAACAGGGGATACGCAAAGCTGGCTATGCGGTAACCACCACAGAGAAGGTAATAGAATCCAAGGCCCTGGCCCCCAATACATCAGCCCAAAAGGCTGAGATTATAGCACTAACCCGAGCCCTGGAATTGGCCAAAGGAAAATGGATAAATATCTGGACAGACTCTAAATATGCTTTTGGGGTAGTGCATGCTCACGGGGCGGTCTGGAGAGAAAGAGGACTCTTATCTACACAAGGGAAGCACATCAAACATGCTGAAGAAATTCTCAAACTCTTAGATGCAGTATTACTGCCTACCAAAGTGGCTATCATGCACTGCAAAGCCCACCGAAAAGGGAACACCGCTGTGGAACTGGGTGACGCACTGGCGGACCGAGAAGCCAAAAGGGCAGCGGAAATGGGTAATGCAGAAATACAATCCTTGGTCCCAGATGGTAAGATACAAATTGATGACGAACCTAAATATTCTAGGGATGATCACAAATTGATCAAAGACTTAAATGGGAAAATTGAAGGGAAATGGGCCAAAACCCCACAGGGAAAAATAATAGTGCCTTTTTCGTTATTATGGGCAATGGTCACGGCAGAACATAGAAAATCCCATTGGGGAACAGAGGCGCTTTACAGATACCTGAGTAGGCTAATATGTGCTCGAAATCTATACGCCGCTGTCAAACAAGTCACTCAGCAGTGTGAGGTATGTTTACAGAACAACCCTAAGACAGGCCCCAGAGTCCAATTTGGCCAGATAGGGAAGGGAAACTATCCGGGACAACAATGGCAAATTGATTTTTCAGAACTTCCAAGAAAAGGGGGGTTTCGATACCTATTGGTGTTAACTGATACCTTTTCAGGATGGCCAGAGGCATTTCCCTGTCGAACCAACAAAACAAGAGAAGTGGTCAAAGCATTATTGCATGAAATTATACCAAGGTTCGGGGTTCCCGCAGTAATTTCCTCGGACCGAGGATCTCATTTCACTGCAAGGGTTGTTTCGAAAGTAAGCAGATTATTGGGTATAGACTGGCAACTTCACACCCCATACAACCCACGATCGAGTGGTCAAGTAGAAAAGATGAATCGCTTGATCAAAACGCAAATTGTGAAACTAGGCCAGGAAGCTAACTTGGCCTGGCCTCAATCACTGCCATTAGCCCTTCTCAGGATAAGAACAAAACCCAGAACCAAAGAAGGTTTGAGCCCCTTTGAAATACTGTATGGGAGACCATATAGTGTACAAGACGGGACATCCACAGAGCTGGGGAATGAAATACTAACAGATTACCTGATAAATTTACAAAAACAGCTCTGAGAGGTAGAAAAACTGGTTCTGGGAACAAGAGCTCGTGGACTGGATGGACCAGTACACGAGATCGAACCTGGGGACTATGTATATGTTAAGTCTTTTACAGATTCACCACTGAAGCCAAAGTGGGAAGGTCCCTTCCAGGTACTGCTGACCACTCACACGGCCATAAAGATCAAGGAACAAGCCGCTTGGATCCATTGGACTCGCGTCAAGAGGGCTCCAGAACCCCAATGGACATCAACGCAGACTGGACCCCTGAAGCTTCGCCTCCAACGAAAAGATGGACATTAGTAGCATTGATAATCGTCAACATGCCGGGACTTTGTATTTCAGGGGGAGGGACATGGGATGTGAATACATATACACCAAGTCTGGAAACATTGGTAAATGCTACTAATCTGTCAGATTGTTGGGTATGTACTACCCTACCTAAAGGAGAAATGAAATTGCCTCTATATGGGGTGGCAGCAAGCAATTGGAACAATGCCAACGGAACCTGGCCTAAATTTTGGGCAAAAGGGGGGGATGAGTCGAATGGGTATTGTGAGTACGATGATAATATCTACCCCTTAGGACCCAGATTTGATCTACAACTGTTGAAAGAAGAGTTTGTGGTATTAATTAGCAATAACAATTGTGCATGGGAACACGGGGAATATAGACACAGCGGGCCGGTGAATAAGACAACAACTTGGGGATGGAGCAAGTACTGGATTAATAAAACAACTGTTGATGTGGGAAGTTGGGATCTAACAGGGACAAGGGTAACATATATTGACTTTTGCGACAAAACACAACTAGTTGCATATAAAAGTAGTGGTATTTCCGAAGGAGAAGGATATTCCTGGGAGTATGGATGGTACCAGGCGGGGAAATTTTTAGGTGCTAATTTGACGGCAACTATTGGACCCTGTAAGTTACCTAAAGGGTATTGGTGGTTGTGTGGAGATGGATATAGTAGAAAACAGCTGCCCGGAGGATGGAAGGGAACTTGCACGATAGGCTATCTAACTAGCCAGGATACGGTGTTTAATCAGTCTGAAATCCCCTCAGGAATGCTGAGAACACCTTGGAGGAGAATTCGGGGCGTGGAAAACCCTCTAGTGACGAGGGGAACAAGGTTCCACAGCTTTGTAAGATGGTTTATACCGTTCCTGGGCGTCAGTGAATTGGAAAAGGCAATTGTGAACATATCGGCCACTATAGAAGTGCTTGAGAAATCTACAATCGATGCTATACAAGCAGTTCAACAAGAAATCCAGTCGTTAGCAAATGTGGTGGGACAAAACAGAATGGCATTAGACTTATTAACCTGGAAAGAAGGAGGCTTATGTGCAGTGATTAATCAAAGCTGTTGTTCATCTGTAAACCAGAATGGGAGAGTAGAAAAAGACTTACAAAATCTCATAGCTAAAACTCAGATTTTGCATTTGACTGCGCAAGATGACACCACATTCGGGTTTTCTGATCGCTGCGAAAAGTTAACCTCGTGGTTACCTAACTTGGATTGGCTTAAGCGACTGTTTTTCCTTCTAATAGCAATACTTATGTTAGGAACTTTAGTGTGTGCATTAATTAGATGTCTTATGTGTTGTACCAGGGGGGTGAAAGACGAATACATTCAATGGAAGAAGCATCAGCTCCGTGAACGAGTGGAATCTGGGAAGTATTTTAGAAATCAGATGGGGAGAGAGAATGTGTTATAGGTGATTGTAAAAGATTTTACAAAGTTGAAAGAAAAGGGGGGACTTGATTCAGAAAACGAACGGGTACAGGTTGTTAGTGCGGATGTAATACAGCCTGGGAAAGAACAAAAGCTCGGAGCCCCAGCATTCCAAGATAAAGAAATGGCCTTGTGTATAAGATAGCGGGAGCAGCTGCATGCTAAGGAGGTGCTGAGGAGGAACCTAACTGTCTGGGAAAGGTGTCCATCTGGTCAGGACAGGGGAGGAGATTTTTGATAATGAGTTCTTAGAAATAATTAGAATAGTAACGCCTTTAATTATAATAACCTGCCCACCTTAATGAATATGTATGCTTTTCACCATAAATGGACGCTTGCTTCACAAACCGGTGTGCAAGTTTGGCGGAGAAATCCCCCTTGCACCCAGCGCTGCAATAAACATACCTGCTTTATAACTCTCTGCGAGTTGTAAGGTTTGTTTCCGCGCGTCAGTTTGGCACCCCAGATGGGACCCCCTCTGTCCGGCTGCGGGACCTGCTGAGGACGGGACTCCTCTGGGCGCCCCCGAGATTTCTCGGAAGGACTCCCCAACTCATCCAGATCACCGCGGGGACAGACAAGGACCATCTCCTGCGGACCAGGTATGTTCAGGGTTTCTCAGTGGGGGACCTGTAAGTCGTGAGGAGACGTCCTACGCGTGGTAAAGAGTGGGTGTACTCGCCCCGGGGTATGCTCAAGCTTGGGCTAATGGTGTGGGATCCCTGGGTTTTGGGTTTTGTGTTAGTGTGTGGAATTGTAATATTGTTGATTATTTGTTGTATTTGTCATAAGGTACCCCTACCGTGTTATTGTCTGTAATTGTTGTATGAGTGAACTGAGTGATTGAGACGTGGCACTGCTGCGGAGCGAGTGCAGAGTTCTCATCCACGGTTCCGTGTTCTCCGCGAGGAGAGCGGCCGGAGACGAACGAAGCGTATGACAGACTGTACAGAAGCATTGTGTGAATCTAATATTGAGAATATTAAGTGGCAGTGTCTTGGACATTCGGATAACGTTTGTGATCCTATTTTTGTCTTAAAGTGCTTTGCTTGTAATACGGAGGTTTGGGTAGGTCGGGAGGACGATTTTTGGTGTCCACAGTGTGGTAGCTGGACTGAGCGGGAAAAGATCGAGCGGGCGGGAGAGTTGAAACAAGTAATCTGTGGAGACATAGCCTACTCCTGGAGATAAAGGTAGCGGCAGCGGCAGCGGCGGGGGTAACACCTAAGTGACACACGGAGATCAGGATCGCCTCTGAACTAAGGGGGTAAGGAGGACATAAAATGGGCAATAATCAAGGGGGCGAGATACTGAAAAAGAGTCCCCTAGGGTGTATTTTAGCACACTGGAAGGAGATCGGGGGCTCACCAGGTGGCAGCGTGGACAAGAAAACCTTAATTAAATATTGTAATCAATGGTGGCCCCTTTACAAAGTAGATGATCAGGAGAAATGGCCCTTAACGGGACTCTTAATTACAATACTATACTACAATTAATGCTGTTCCTTAGAAGGGAAGGAAAGTGGGATGAAGTCATATATGCGGATATGTTTTTCACCCTTTGGAACCATCCAGAGTACCAACGGGACTGCGGGCTATTACCTCCACAAGACCCGATGGTACTAGCCTTAGAGAAAGAAAGAAGAGGAGAAATGAAAGGTGATGTAAAAAGATGTTGTTCAGCCTGTAGCATAGGGCAGAGATGCACAAAGCCTGAAAAGATTCAGGATCTTAAAGAAGACGATTTTCTTGACACTTACTTACCACCGGTTAGAGCAATAGAAGACCGTTGGGAGGGGGTAAGGGTTCCTCAAGAAGATGGGGAAACGGAAGCTGATTCCAAAACTGAATCAAAAACCCCACCTGACAGCCCTGTATCGTCCCGTACTCGGAAAAGGACAGAGCAAGCAGTGATTCAAGCACCCTTAAGGGAAGCTGTGGGTCCGGACGGACTACCTGTAATGATAAAAGTCCCTTTTTCCTCATTTGATTTAGAAACCTGGAAAAGCGTGGCAAAGAACTATCGGAATGATCCCGTAGGGGTTACTAGACATTTTCAGTTTCTGGTAAAGCAGCATAACCCTGACTGGAGTGATATCCAGTTATTATTAGATCACCTAACAGAAACTGAGAAACAACTGGTTTTAAAAACTGCTCACAATATAGCCACGGAACAACTGAAAGATTCAGGAAGGGCCATTAAAGAACACTTCCCCTTGCAGAACCCTCACTGGAACCCAAACAGGAGCATTCACTCAGAGGCGCTAGAAACTTACAGAGATTGGATTATAACAGGGATGGAGAGGGCTATCCCGAAAGCCATTAACTGGTCAATGCTGTATGCTGTAAGACAAGGGCCGAAGGAGAGTCCCTCGGAGTTTCTGGATAAATTACGAGATGCAATGAGACGCTACACCCCCTTGGACCCTGGATCAGAGATAGGAATCCAGCAGTTAGTGTCTCTCTTTTTAGGGCAGTCTGCCAACGATATCCGGAGGAAGCTGCAAAAACTGAGAACAACCGACAGCAGGAATCTAGAGACTCTGTTAGATGAGGCACGGAGAGTGTTTAACAACCGGGAGGAGGAGGATAAGAAAAGGGACAGATGGGCACTGGTGGTAGCAATACATGGGAGGGGGGAAACGAAAGCAGGGAATTTTAGGAAACCATTAGAAAGAGATCAATGTGCATGGTGTAAGCAGAGAGGGCACTGGAAGAATGAGTGCCCAAAAAGACGAAAAGAAAAAATTCAGGCCCATTATAAAGAAGATTGACGGGGACCGGGGGAATCTACCCTAGCGGATCCACTGGTTACCCTAAGGCTAGGGAAAAAGCAACAAGAAATGGAATTTTTGGTGGATACAGGAGCAACGTATTCGGTTTTAAATCAAGCTCTGACCCCTATTGATACTGATTTTATAACAGTAACAGGAGCCACTGGCCAGAGTGAAAAGGCATATTTTCTCAAACCTCTTAAGTTCAAATTGGGAAAACAATTGGGGATACACAAATTTTTATATCTGCCAAATTCGCCGAGACCCCTGTTAGGGTGAGATTTATTAGAGCAATTGGGAGCAGAAATTAAATTCAAAAAAGGGAAAAATGGAACTCCGGATAAGAGAAGATCAACTAATTGAAATACTAAGTTTGGCCCTAATAGGAACTCCCATTTCTACAGGAGTGCCTGAGGAGATTAAAGCCCAACTTTATCTGGGGGTATGGGCCTCGGGAGTGCCGGGGAGAGCAAAAAATGCTTCCCCAATAGTGATAAAGCCTCAACAAGGAGCACGACCGGTGAGAGTTAAACAGTATCCCCTTAGAATAGAGGACAGGGAGGGGATCCGACCAACTATAGATCGGTTTATTGAGTATGGGCCGCTGAAAGAATGTGAATCAGAGTATAACACTCCAATATTACCTGTTAAGAAGCCGGATGGTAGCTATCGCATAGTGCAGGACCTCAGAGCTATCAACAGAATTGTTGAGGCTTTACATCCGGTAGTAGCAAATCCATACACTCTTCTAACTAAACTGGTACCTGAATTGGCATGGTTTACCGTTCTGGACCTAAAGGATGCCTTTTTCTGCGTGCCTTTGAGCCCAGAGAGCCAGCTTTTATTTGCATTCGAATGGGAAAACCCAGAATCTGGGAGGAAAACACAGCTTACATGGACTGTGCTACCGCAGGGCTTCAAAAATAGCCCGACACTTTTTGGAAATCAGCTAGCTAAAGACTTGGAACAGTGGAAACACCCGCTTGGGTCAGGAGTGGTTTTGCAGTATGTGGACGATATATTACTCGCCACTGACACCAGAGAAACATGCATAAAATGGACTGTGAGCCTGTTAAATTTTCTTGGACTTAATGGCTATAAAGTTTCTTCACAGAAAGCACAGATAGCCCAGCAGCAAGTGACTTATCTGGGATATGAAATAACCGCAGGCCAACGGACACTAGGGAAGGAGAGGAAAGAGGCCATCTGCCAGACACCTCGACCACAGACGCCTAAGGAACTTCGAACCTTCCTAGGAATGACAGGATGGTGTCGTCTCTGGATATATAACTACGGACTTTTGGTAAAGCCTCTATACGAGTTATTAAAATCTGACTCAAAGAATATTATATGGAATAGGGAGGCAGACAAAGCCTTCCATCAATTAAAAAAGAGGTTAATGGAAGCACCTGCCCTGGGATTACCTGACACTACTAAACCTTTCTGGTTGTTTTCCTATGAAAAGCAAGGAATGGCCTTAGGAGTCCTAGCCCAGAATTTGGGACCCTATCGAAGGGCAGTGGCATACTTCTCCAAACAGCTTGACGAAGTAAGTAAAGGGTGGCCTAGCTGTCTCCGAGCGGTGGCAGCAGTGGTAATAAACATCCAAGAGGCCCGTAAGTTCACCCTAGGCCAGAAAATCACAGTTACGGTATCACATACAGTCTCAGCAGTACTGGAAGTAAAAGGGGGGCATTGGCTTTCACCTCAGAGGTTTCTTAAGTACCAGGCTATCCTGATAGAGCAAGATGATGTAGAAATAACAGTAACTAATATTGTCAACCCAGCCTCTTTCCTCAGCGGAACCGAAGGAGAATCAGTGACCCACGACTGCTTGGAAACAATCGAGGCTGTGTACTCCAGCCGACCAGACCTGAAAGAAGAACCATTAGAGGATGCAGAGGATTCCTGGTTCACCGACGGGAGCAGCTTCATTCAACAGGGGATACGCAAAGCTGGCTATGCGGTAACCACCACAGAGAAGGTAATAGAATCCAAGGCCCTGGCCCCCAATACATCAGCCCAAAAGGCTGAGATTATAGCACTAACCCGAGCCCTGGAATTGGCCAAAGGAAAATGGATAAATATCTGGACAGACTCTAAATATGCTTTTGGGGTAGTGCATGCTCACGGGGCGGTCTGGAGAGAAAGAGGACTCTTATCTACACAAGGGAAGCACATCAAACATGCTGAAGAAATTCTCAAACTCTTAGATGCAGTATTACTGCCTACCAAAGTGGCTATCATGCACTGCAAAGCCCACCGAAAAGGGAACACCGCTGTGGAACTGGGTAACGCACTGGCGGACCGAGAAGCCAAAAGGGCAGCGGAAATGGGTAATGCAGAAATACAATCCTTGGTCCCAGATGGTAAGATACAAATTGATGACGAACCTAAATATTCTAGGGATGATCACAAATTGATCAAAGACTTAAATGGGAAAATTGAAGGGAAATGGGCCAAAACCCCACAGGGAAAAATAATAGTGCCTTTTTCGTTATTATGGGCAATGGTCACGGCAGAACATAGAAAATCCCATTGGGGAACAGAGGCGCTTTACAGATACCTGAGTAGGCTAATATGTGCTCGAAATCTATACGCCGCTGTCAAACAAGTCACTCAGCAGTGTGAGGTATGTTTACAGAACAACCCTAAGACAGGCCCCAGAGTCCAATTTGGCCAGATAGGGAAGGGAAACTATCCGGGACAACAATGGCAAATTGATTTTTCAGAACTTCCAAGAAAAGGGGGGTTTCGATACCTATTGGTGTTAACTGATACCTTTTCAGGATGGCCAGAGGCATTTCCCTGTCGAACCAACAAAACAAGAGAAGTGGTCAAAGCATTATTGCATGAAATTATACCAAGGTTCGGGGTTCCCGCAGTAATTTCCTCGGACCGAGGATCTCATTTCACTGCAAGGGTTGTTTCGAAAGTAAGCAGATTATTGGGTATAGACTGGCAACTTCACACCCCATACAACCCACGATCGAGTGGTCAAGTAGAAAAGATGAATCGCTTGATCAAAACGCAAATTGTGAAACTAGGCCAGAAAGCTAACTTGGCCTGGCCTCAATCACTGCCATTAGCCCTTCTCAGGATAAGAACAAAACCCAGAACCAAAGAAGGTTTGAGCCCCTTTGAAATACTGTATGGGAGACAATATAGTGTACAAGACGGGACATCCACAGAGCTGGGGAATGAAATACTAACAGATTACCTGATAAATTTACAAAAACAGCTCTGAGAGGTAGAAAAACTGGTTCTGGGAACAAGAGCTCGTGGACTGGATGGACCAGTACACGAGATCGAACCTGGGGACTATGTATATGTTAAGTCTTTTACAGATTCACCACTGAAGCCAAAGTGGGAAGGTCCCTTCCAGGTACTGCTGACCACTCACACGGCCATAAAGATCAAGGAACAAGCCGCTTGGATCCATTGGACTCGCGTCAAGAGGGCTCCAGAACCCCAATGGACATCAACGCAGACTGGACCCCTGAAGCTTCGCCTCCAACGAAAAGATGGACATTAGTAACATTGATAATCGTCAACATGCCGGGACTTTGTATTTCAGGGGGAGGGACATGGGATGTGAATACATATACACCAAGTCTGGAAACATTGGTAAATGCTACTAATCTGTCAGATTGTTGGGTATGTACTACCCTACCTAAAGGAGAAATGAAATTGCCTCTATATGGGGTGGCAGCAAGCAATTGGAACAATGCCAACGGAACCTGGCCTAAATTTTGGGCAAAAGGGGGGGATGAGTCGAATGGGTATTGTGAGTACGATGATAATATCTACCCCTTAGGACCCAGATTTGATCTACAACTGTTGAAAGAAGAGTTTGTGGTATTAATTAGCAATAACAATTGTGCATGGGAACACGGGGAATATAGACACAGCGGGCCGGTGAATAAGACAACAACTTGGGGATGGAGCAAGTACTGGATTAATAAAACAACTGTTGATGTGGGAAGTTGGGATCTAACAGGGACAAGGGTAACATATATTGACTTTTGCGACAAAACACAACTAGTTGCATATAAAAGTAGTGGTATTTCCGAAGGAGAAGGATATTCCTGGGAGTATGGATGGTACCAGGCGGGGAAATTTTTAGGTGCTAATTTGACGGCAACTATTGGACCCTGTAAGTTACCTAAAGGGTATTGGTGGTTGTGTGGAGATGGATATAGTAGAAAACAGCTGCCCGGAGGATGGAAGGGAACTTGCACGATAGGCTATCTAACTAGCCAGGATACGGTGTTTAATCAGTCTGAAATCCCCTCAGGAATGCTGAGAACACCTTGGAGGAGAATTCGGGGCGTGGAAAACCCTCTAGTGACGAGGGGAACAAGGTTCCACAGCTTTGTAAGATGGTTTATACCGTTCCTGGGCGTCAGTGAATTGGAAAAGGCAATTGTGAACATATCGGCCACTATAGAAGTGCTTGAGAAATCTACAATCGATGCTATACAAGCACTTCAACAAGAAATCCAGTCATTAGCAAATGTGGTGGGACAAAACAGAATGGCATTAGACTTATTAACCTGGAAAGAAGGAGGCTTATGTGCAGTGATTAATCAAAGCTGTTGTTCATCTGTAAACCAGAATGGGAGAGTAGAAAAAGACTTACAAAATCTCATAGCTAAAACTCAGATTTTGCATTTGACTGCGCAAGATGACTCCACATTCGGGTTTTCTGATCGCTGCGAAAAGTTAACCTCGTGGTTACCTAACTTGGATTGGCTTAAGCGACTGTTTTTCCTTCTAATAGCAATACTTATGTTAGGAACTTTAGTGTGTGCATTAATTAGATGTCTTATGTGTTGTACCAGGGGGGTGAAAGACGAATACATTCAATGGAAGAAGCATCAGCTCCGTGAACGAGTGGAATCTGGGAAGTATTTTAGAAATCAGATGGGGAGAGAGAATGTGTTATAGGTGATTGTAAAAGATTTTACAAAGTTGAAAGAAAAGGGGGGACTTGATTCAGAAAACGAACGGTTACAGGTTGTTAGTGCGGATGTAATACAGCCTGGGAAAGAACAAAAGCTCGGAGCCCCAGCATTCCAAGATAAAGAAATGGCCTTGTGTATAAGATAGCGGGAGCAGCTGCATGCTAAGGAGGTGCTGAGGAGGAACCTAACTGTCTGGGAAAGGTGTCCATCTGGTCAGGACAGGGGAGGAGATTTTTGATAATGAGTTCTTAGAAATAATTAGAATAGTAACGCCTTTAATTATAATAACCTGCCCACCTTAATGAATATGTATGCTTTTCACCATAAATGGACGCTTGCTTCACAAACCGGTGTGCAAGTTTGGCGGAGAAATCCCCCTTGCACCCAGCGCTGCAATAAACATACCTGCTTTATAACTCTCTGCGAGTTGTAAGGTTTGTTTCTGCGCGTCAGTTTGGCACCCCAGATGGGACCCCCTTTGTCCGGCTGCGGGACCTGCTGAGGACGGGACTCCTCTGGGCGCCCCCGAGATTTCTCGGAAGGACTCCCCAACTCATCCAGATCACCGCGGGGACAGACAAGGACCATCTCCTGCGGACCAGGTATGTTCAGGGTTTCTCAGTGGGGGACCTGTAAGTCGTGAGGAGACGTCCTACGCGTGGTAAAGAGTGGGTGTACTCGCCCCGGGGTATGCTCAAGCTTGGGCTAATGGTGTGGGATCCCTGGGTTTTGGGTTTTGTGTTAGTGTGTGGAATTGTAATATTGTTGATTATTTGTTGTATTTGTCATAAGGTACCCCTACCGTGTTATTGTCTGTAATTGTTGTATGAGTGAACTGAGTGATTGAGACGTGGCACTGCTGCGGAGCGAGTGCAGAGTTCTCATCCACGGTTCCGTGTTCTCCGCGAGGAGAGCGGCCGGAGACGAACGAAGCGTATGACAGACTGTACAGAAGCATCGTGTGAATCTAATATTGAGACTATTAAGTGGCAGTGTCTTGGACATTCGGATAACGTTTGTGATCCTATTTTTGTCTTAAAGTGCTTTGCTTGTAATACGGAGGTTTGGGTAGGTCGGGAGGACGATTTTTGGTGTCCACAGTGTGGTAGCTGGACTGAGCGGGAAAAGATCGAGCGGGCGGGAGAGTTGAAACAAGTAATCTGTGGAGACATAGCCTACTCCTGGAGATAAAGGTAGCGGCAGCGGCAGCGGCGGGGGTAACACCTAAGTGACACACGGAGATCAGGATCGCCTCTGAACTAAGGGGGTAAGGAGGACATAAAATGGGCAATAATCAAGGGGGCGAGATACTGAAAAAGAGTCCCCTAGGGTGTATTTTAGCACACTGGAAGGAGATCGGGGGCTCACCAGGTGGCAGCGTGGACAAGAAAACCTTAATTAAATATTGTAATCAATGGTGGCCCCTTTACAAAGTAGATGATCAGGAGAAATGGCCCTTAACGGGACTCTTAATTACAATACTATACTACAATTAATGCTGTTCCTTAGAAGGGAAGGAAAGTGGGATGAAGTCATATATGCGGATATGTTTTTCACCCTTTGGAACCATCCAGAGTACCAACGGGACTGCGGGCTATTACCTCCACAAGACCCGATGGTACTAGCCTTAGAGAAAGAAAGAAGAGGAGAAATGAAAGGTGATGTAAAAAGATGTTGTTCAGCCTGTAGCATAGGGCAGAGATGCACAAAGCCTGAAAAGATTCAGGATCTTAAAGAAGACGATTTTCTTGACACTTACTTACCACCGGTTAGAGCAATAGAAGACCGTTGGGAGGGGGTAAGGGTTCCTCAAGAAGATGGGGAAACGGAAGCTGATTCCAAAACTGAATCAAAAACCCCACCTGACAGCCCTGTATCGTCCCGTACTCGGAAAAGGACAGAGCAAGCAGTGATTCAAGCACCCTTAAGGGAAGCTGTGGGTCCGGACGGACTACCTGTAATGATAAAAGTCCCTTTTTCCTCATTTGATTTAGAAACCTGGAAAAGCGTGGCAAAGAACTATCGGAATGATCCCGTAGGGGTTACTAGACATTTTCAGTTTCTGGTAAAGCAGCATAACCCTGACTGGAGTGATATCCAGTTATTATTAGATCACCTAACAGAAACTGAGAAACAACTGGTTTTAAAAACTGCTCACAATATAGCCACGGAACAACTGAAAGATTCAGGAAGGGCCATTAAAGAACACTTCCCCTTGCAGAACCCTCACTGGAACCCAAACAGGAGCATTCACTCAGAGGCGCTAGAAACTTACAGAGATTGGATTATAACAGGGATGGAGAGGGCTATCCCGAAAGCCATTAACTGGTCAATGCTGTATGCTGTAAGACAAGGGCCGAAGGAGAGTCCCTCGGAGTTTCTGGATAAATTACGAGATGCAATGAGACGCTACACCCCCTTGGACCCTGGATCAGAGATAGGAATCCAGCAGTTAGTGTCTCTCTTTTTAGGGCAGTCTGCCAACGATATCCGGAGGAAGCTGCAAAAACTGAGAACAACCGACAGCAGGAATCTAGAGACTCTGTTAGATGAGGCACGGAGAGTGTTTAACAACCGGGAGGAGGAGGATAAGAAAAGGGACAGATGGGCACTGGTGGTAGCAATACATGGGAGGGGGGAAACGAAAGCAGGGAATTTTAGGAAACCATTAGAAAGAGATCAATGTGCATGGTGTAAGCAGAGAGGGCACTGGAAGAATGAGTGCCCAAAAAGACGAAAAGAAAAAATTCAGGCCCATTATAAAGAAGATTGACGGGGACCGGGGGAATCTACCCTAGCGGATCCACTGGTTACCCTAAGGCTAGGGAAAAAGCAACAAGAAATGGAATTTTTGGTGGATACAGGAGCAACGTATTCGGTTTTAAATCAAGCTCTGACCCCTATTGATACTGATTTTATAACAGTAACAGGAGCCACTGGCCAGAGTGAAAAGGCATATTTTCTCAAACCTCTTAAGTTCAAATTGGGAAAACAATTGGGGATACACAAATTTTTATATCTGCCAAATTCGCCGAGACCCCTGTTAGGGTGAGATTTATTAGAGCAATTGGGAGCAGAAATTAAATTCAAAAAAGGGAAAAATGGAACTCCGGATAAGAGAAGATCAACTAATTGAAATACTAAGTTTGGCCCTAATAGGAACTCCCATTTCTACAGGAGTGCCTGAGGAGATTAAAGCCCAACTTTATCTGGGGGTATGGGCCTCGGGAGTGCCGGGGAGAGCAAAAAATGCTTCCCCAATAGTGATAAAGCCTCAACAAGGAGCACGACCGGTGAGAGTTAAACAGTATCCCCTTAGAATAGAGGACAGGGAGGGGATCCGACCAACTATAGATCGGTTTATTGAGTATGGGCCGCTGAAAGAATGTGAATCAGAGTATAACACTCCAATATTACCTGTTAAGAAGCCGGATGGTAGCTATCGCATAGTGCAGGACCTCAGAGCTATCAACAGAATTGTTGAGGCTTTACATCCGGTAGTAGCAAATCCATACACTCTTCTAACTAAACTGGTACCTGAATTGGCATGGTTTACCGTTCTGGACCTAAAGGATGCCTTTTTCTGCGTGCCTTTGAGCCCAGAGAGCCAGCTTTTATTTGCATTCGAATGGGAAAACCCAGAATCTGGGAGGAAAACACAGCTTACATGGACTGTGCTACCGCAGGGCTTCAAAAATAGCCCGACACTTTTTGGAAATCAGCTAGCTAAAGACTTGGAACAGTGGAAACACCCGCTTGGGTCAGGAGTGGTTTTGCAGTATGTGGACGATATATTACTCGCCACTGACACCAGAGAAACATGCATAAAATGGACTGTGAGCCTGTTAAATTTTCTTGGACTTAATGGCTATAAAGTTTCTTCACAGAAAGCACAGATAGCCCAGCAGCAAGTGACTTATCTGGGATATGAAATAACCGCAGGCCAACGGACACTAGGGAAGGAGAGGAAAGAGGCCATCTGCCAGACACCTCGACCACAGACGCCTAAGGAACTTCGAACCTTCCTAGGAATGACAGGATGGTGTCGTCTCTGGATATATAACTACGGACTTTTGGTAAAGCCTCTATACGAGTTATTAAAATCTGACTCAAAGAATATTATATGGAATAGGGAGGCAGACAAAGCCTTCCATCAATTAAAAAAGAGGTTAATGGAAGCACCTGCCCTGGGATTACCTGACACTACTAAACCTTTCTGGTTGTTTTCCTATGAAAAGCAAGGAATGGCCTTAGGAGTCCTAGCCCAGAATTTGGGACCCTATCGAAGGGCAGTGGCATACTTCTCCAAACAGCTTGACGAAGTAAGTAAAGGGTGGCCTAGCTGTCTCCGAGCGGTGGCAGCAGTGGTAATAAACATCCAAGAGGCCCGTAAGTTCACCCTAGGCCAGAAAATCACAGTTACGGTATCACATACAGTCTCAGCAGTACTGGAAGTAAAAGGGGGGCATTGGCTTTCACCTCAGAGGTTTCTTAAGTACCAGGCTATCCTGATAGAGCAAGATGATGTAGAAATAACAGTAACTAATATTGTCAACCCAGCCTCTTTCCTCAGCGGAACCGAAGGAGAATCAGTGACCCACGACTGCTTGGAAACAATCGAGGCTGTGTACTCCAGCCGACCAGACCTGAAAGAAGAACCATTAGAGGATGCAGAGGATTCCTGGTTCACCGACGGGAGCAGCTTCATTCAACAGGGGATACGCAAAGCTGGCTATGCGGTAACCACCACAGAGAAGGTAATAGAATCCAAGGCCCTGGCCCCCAATACATCAGCCCAAAAGGCTGAGATTATAGCACTAACCCGAGCCCTGGAATTGGCCAAAGGAAAATGGATAAATATCTGGACAGACTCTAAATATGCTTTTGGGGTAGTGCATGCTCACGGGGCGGTCTGGAGAGAAAGAGGACTCTTATCTACACAAGGGAAGCACATCAAACATGCTGAAGAAATTCTCAAACTCTTAGATGCAGTATTACTGCCTACCAAAGTGGCTATCATGCACTGCAAAGCCCACCGAAAAGGGAACACCGCTGTGGAACTGGGTAACGCACTGGCGGACCGAGAAGCCAAAAGGGCAGCGGAAATGGGTAATGCAGAAATACAATCCTTGGTCCCAGATGGTAAGATACAAATTGATGACGAACCTAAATATTCTAGGGATGATCACAAATTGATCAAAGACTTAAATGGGAAAATTGAAGGGAAATGGGCCAAAACCCCACAGGGAAAAATAATAGTGCCTTTTTCGTTATTATGGGCAATGGTCACGGCAGAACATAGAAAATCCCATTGGGGAACAGAGGCGCTTTACAGATACCTGAGTAGGCTAATATGTGCTCGAAATCTATACGCCGCTGTCAAACAAGTCACTCAGCAGTGTGAGGTATGTTTACAGAACAACCCTAAGACAGGCCCCAGAGTCCAATTTGGCCAGATAGGGAAGGGAAACTATCCGGGACAACAATGGCAAATTGATTTTTCAGAACTTCCAAGAAAAGGGGGGTTTCGATACCTATTGGTGTTAACTGATACCTTTTCAGGATGGCCAGAGGCATTTCCCTGTCGAACCAACAAAACAAGAGAAGTGGTCAAAGCATTATTGCATGAAATTATACCAAGGTTCGGGGTTCCCGCAGTAATTTCCTCGGACCGAGGATCTCATTTCACTGCAAGGGTTGTTTCGAAAGTAAGCAGATTATTGGGTATAGACTGGCAACTTCACACCCCATACAACCCACGATCGAGTGGTCAAGTAGAAAAGATGAATCGCTTGATCAAAACGCAAATTGTGAAACTAGGCCAGGAAGCTAACTTGGCCTGGCCTCAATCACTGCCATTAGCCCTTCTCAGGATAAGAACAAAACCCAGAACCAAAGAAGGTTTGAGCCCCTTTGAAATACTGTATGGGAGACCATATAGTGTACAAGACGGGACATCCACAGAGCTGGGGAATGAAATACTAACAGATTACCTGATAAATTTACAAAAACAGCTCTGAGAGGTAGAAAAACTGGTTCTGGGAACAAGAGCTCGTGGACTGGATGGACCAGTACACGAGATCGAACCTGGGGACTATGTATATGTTAAGTCTTTTACAGATTCACCACTGAAGCCAAAGTGGGAAGGTCCCTTCCAGGTACTGCTGACCACTCACACGGCCATAAAGATCAAGGAACAAGCCGCTTGGATCCATTGGACTCGCGTCAAGAGGGCTCCAGAACCCCAATGGACATCAACGCAGACTGGACCCCTGAAGCTTCGCCTCCAACGAAAAGATGGACATTAGTAACATTGATAATCGTCAACATGCCGGGACTTTGTATTTCAGGGGGAGGGACATGGGATGTGAATACATATACACCAAGTCTGGAAACATTGGTAAATGCTACTAATCTGTCAGATTGTTGGGTATGTACTACCCTACCTAAAGGAGAAATGAAATTGCCTCTATATGGGGTGGCAGCAAGCAATTGGAACAATGCCAACGGAACCTGGCCTAAATTTTGGGCAAAAGGGGGGGATGAGTCGAATGGGTATTGTGAGTACGATGATAATATCTACCCCTTAGGACCCAGATTTGATCTACAACTGTTGAAAGAAGAGTTTGTGGTATTAATTAGCAATAACAATTGTGCATGGGAACACGGGGAATATAGACACAGCGGGCCGGTGAATAAGACAACAACTTGGGGATGGAGCAAGTACTGGATTAATAAAACAACTGTTGATGTGGGAAGTTGGGATCTAACAGGGACAAGGGTAACATATATTGACTTTTGCGACAAAACACAACTAGTTGCATATAAAAGTAGTGGTATTTCCGAAGGAGAAGGATATTCCTGGGAGTATGGATGGTACCAGGCGGGGAAATTTTTAGGTGCTAATTTGACGGCAACTATTGGACCCTGTAAGTTACCTAAAGGGTATTGGTGGTTGTGTGGAGATGGATATAGTAGAAAACAGCTGCCCGGAGGATGGAAGGGAACTTGCACGATAGGCTATCTAACTAGCCAGGATACGGTGTTTAATCAGTCTGAAATCCCCTCAGGAATGCTGAGAACACCTTGGAGGAGAATTCGGGGCGTGGAAAACCCTCTAGTGACGAGGGGAACAAGGTTCCACAGCTTTGTAAGATGGTTTATACCGTTCCTGGGCGTCAGTGAATTGGAAAAGGCAATTGTGAACATATCGGCCACTATAGAAGTGCTTGAGAAATCTACAATCGATGCTATACAAGCACTTCAACAAGAAATCCAGTCATTAGCAAATGTGGTGGGACAAAACAGAATGGCATTAGACTTATTAACCTGGAAAGAAGGAGGCTTATGTGCAGTGATTAATCAAAGCTGTTGTTCATCTGTAAACCAGAATGGGAGAGTAGAAAAAGACTTACAAAATCTCATAGCTAAAACTCAGATTTTGCATTTGACTGCGCAAGATGACACCACATTCGGGTTTTCTGATCGCTGCGAAAAGTTAACCTCGTGGTTACCTAACTTGGATTGGCTTAAGCGACTGTTTTTCCTTCTAATAGCAATACTTATGTTAGGAACTTTAGTGTGTGCATTAATTAGATGTCTTATGTGTTGTACCAGGGGGGTGAAAGACGAATACATTCAACGGAAGAAGCATCAGCTCCGTGAACGAGTGGAATCTGGGAAGTATTTTAGAAATCAGATGGGGAGAGAGAATGTGTTATAGGTGATTGTAAAAGATTTTACAAAGTTGAAAGAAAAGGGGGGACTTGATTCAGAAAACGAACGGTTACAGGTTGTTAGTGCGGATGTAATACAGCCTGGGAAAGAACAAAAGCTCGGAGCCCCAGCATTCCAAGATAAAGAAATGGCCTTGTGTATAAGATAGCGGGAGCAGCTGCATGCTAAGGAGGTGCTGAGGAGGAACCTAACTGTCTGGGAAAGGTGTCCATCTGGTCAGGACAGGGGAGGAGATTTTTGATAATGAGTTCTTAGAAATAATTAGAATAGTAACGCCTTTAATTATAATAACCTGCCCACCTTAATGAATATGTATGCTTTTCACCATAAATGGACGCTTGCTTCACAAACCGGTGTGCAAGTTTGGCGGAGAAATCCCCCTTGCACCCAGCGCTGCAATAAACATACCTGCTTTATAACTCTCTGCGAGTTGTAAGGTTTGTTTCTGCGCGTCAGTTTGGCACCCCAGATGGGACCCCCTTTGTCCGGCTGCGGGACCTGCTGAGGACGGGACTCCTCTGGGCGCCCCCGAGATTTCTCGGAAGGACTCCCCAACTCATCCAGATCACCGCGGGGACAGACAAGGACCATCTCCTGCGGACCAGGTATGTTCAGGGTTTCTCAGTGGGGGACCTGTAAGTCGTGAGGAGACGTCCTACGCGTGGTAAAGAGTGGGTGTACTCGCCCCGGGGTATGCTCAAGCTTGGGCTAATGGTGTGGGATCCCTGGGTTTTGGGTTTTGTGTTAGTGTGTGGAATTGTAATATTGTTGATTATTTGTTGTATTTGTCATAAGGTACCCCTACCGTGTTATTGTCTGTAATTGTTGTATGAGTGAACTGAGTGATTGAGACGTGGCACTGCTGCGGAGCGAGTGCAGAGTTCTCATCCACGGTTCCGTGTTCTCCGCGAGGAGAGCGGCCGGAGACGAACGAAGCGTATGACAGACTGTACAGAAGCATCGTGTGAATCTAATATTGAGACTATTAAGTGGCAGTGTCTTGGACATTCGGATAACGTTTGTGATCCTATTTTTGTCTTAAAGTGCTTTGCTTGTAATACGGAGGTTTGGGTAGGTCGGGAGGACGATTTTTGGTGTCCACAGTGTGGTAGCTGGACTGAGCGGGAAAAGATCGAGCGGGCGGGAGAGTTGAAACAAGTAATCTGTGGAGACATAGCCTACTCCTGGAGATAAAGGTAGCGGCAGCGGCAGCGGCGGGGGTAACACCTAAGTGACACACGGAGATCAGGATCGCCTCTGAACTAAGGGGGTAAGGAGGACATAAAATGGGCAATAATCAAGGGGGCGAGATACTGAAAAAGAGTCCCCTAGGGTGTATTTTAGCACACTGGAAGGAGATCGGGGGCTCACCAGGTGGCAGCGTGGACAAGAAAACCTTAATTAAATATTGTAATCAATGGTGGCCCCTTTACAAAGTAGATGATCAGGAGAAATGGCCCTTAACGGGACTCTTAATTACAATACTATACTACAATTAATGCTGTTCCTTAGAAGGGAAGGAAAGTGGGATGAAGTCATATATGCGGATATGTTTTTCACCCTTTGGAACCATCCAGAGTACCAACGGGACTGCGGGCTATTACCTCCACAAGACCCGATGGTACTAGCCTTAGAGAAAGAAAGAAGAGGAGAAATGAAAGGTGATGTAAAAAGATGTTGTTCAGCCTGTAGCATAGGGCAGAGATGCACAAAGCCTGAAAAGATTCAGGATCTTAAAGAAGACGATTTTCTTGACACTTACTTACCACCGGTTAGAGCAATAGAAGACCGTTGGGAGGGGGTAAGGGTTCCTCAAGAAGATGGGGAAACGGAAGCTGATTCCAAAACTGAATCAAAAACCCCACCTGACAGCCCTGTATCGTCCCGTACTCGGAAAAGGACAGAGCAAGCAGTGATTCAAGCACCCTTAAGGGAAGCTGTGGGTCCGGACGGACTACCTGTAATGATAAAAGTCCCTTTTTCCTCATTTGATTTAGAAACCTGGAAAAGCGTGGCAAAGAACTATCGGAATGATCCCGTAGGGGTTACTAGACATTTTCAGTTTCTGGTAAAGCAGCATAACCCTGACTGGAGTGATATCCAGTTATTATTAGATCACCTAACAGAAACTGAGAAACAACTGGTTTTAAAAACTGCTCACAATATAGCCACGGAACAACTGAAAGATTCAGGAAGGGCCATTAAAGAACACTTCCCCTTGCAGAACCCTCACTGGAACCCAAACAGGAGCATTCACTCAGAGGCGCTAGAAACTTACAGAGATTGGATTATAACAGGGATGGAGAGGGCTATCCCGAAAGCCATTAACTGGTCAATGCTGTATGCTGTAAGACAAGGGCCGAAGGAGAGTCCCTCGGAGTTTCTGGATAAATTACGAGATGCAATGAGACGCTACACCCCCTTGGACCCTGGATCAGAGATAGGAATCCAGCAGTTAGTGTCTCTCTTTTTAGGGCAGTCTGCCAACGATATCCGGAGGAAGCTGCAAAAACTGAGAACAACCGACAGCAGGAATCTAGAGACTCTGTTAGATGAGGCACGGAGAGTGTTTAACAACCGGGAGGAGGAGGATAAGAAAAGGGACAGATGGGCACTGGTGGTAGCAATACATGGGAGGGGGGAAACGAAAGCAGGGAATTTTAGGAAACCATTAGAAAGAGATCAATGTGCATGGTGTAAGCAGAGAGGGCACTGGAAGAATGAGTGCCCAAAAAGACGAAAAGAAAAAATTCAGGCCCATTATAAAGAAGATTGACGGGGACCGGGGGAATCTACCCTAGCGGATCCACTGGTTACCCTAAGGCTAGGGAAAAAGCAACAAGAAATGGAATTTTTGGTGGATACAGGAGCAACGTATTCGGTTTTAAATCAAGCTCTGACCCCTATTGATACTGATTTTATAACAGTAACAGGAGCCACTGGCCAGAGTGAAAAGGCATATTTTCTCAAACCTCTTAAGTTCAAATTGGGAAAACAATTGGGGATACACAAATTTTTATATCTGCCAAATTCGCCGAGACCCCTGTTAGGGTGAGATTTATTAGAGCAATTGGGAGCAGAAATTAAATTCAAAAAAGGGAAAAATGGAACTCCGGATAAGAGAAGATCAACTAATTGAAATACTAAGTTTGGCCCTAATAGGAACTCCCATTTCTACAGGAGTGCCTGAGGAGATTAAAGCCCAACTTTATCTGGGGGTATGGGCCTCGGGAGTGCCGGGGAGAGCAAAAAATGCTTCCCCAATAGTGATAAAGCCTCAACAAGGAGCACGACCGGTGAGAGTTAAACAGTATCCCCTTAGAATAGAGGACAGGGAGGGGATCCGACCAACTATAGATCGGTTTATTGAGTATGGGCCGCTGAAAGAATGTGAATCAGAGTATAACACTCCAATATTACCTGTTAAGAAGCCGGATGGTAGCTATCGCATAGTGCAGGACCTCAGAGCTATCAACAGAATTGTTGAGGCTTTACATCCGGTAGTAGCAAATCCATACACTCTTCTAACTAAACTGGTACCTGAATTGGCATGGTTTACCGTTCTGGACCTAAAGGATGCCTTTTTCTGCGTGCCTTTGAGCCCAGAGAGCCAGCTTTTATTTGCATTCGAATGGGAAAACCCAGAATCTGGGAGGAAAACACAGCTTACATGGACTGTGCTACCGCAGGGCTTCAAAAATAGCCCGACACTTTTTGGAAATCAGCTAGCTAAAGACTTGGAACAGTGGAAACACCCGCTTGGGTCAGGAGTGGTTTTGCAGTATGTGGACGATATATTACTCGCCACTGACACCAGAGAAACATGCATAAAATGGACTGTGAGCCTGTTAAATTTTCTTGGACTTAATGGCTATAAAGTTTCTTCACAGAAAGCACAGATAGCCCAGCAGCAAGTGACTTATCTGGGATATGAAATAACCGCAGGCCAACGGACACTAGGGAAGGAGAGGAAAGAGGCCATCTGCCAGACACCTCGACCACAGACGCCTAAGGAACTTCGAACCTTCCTAGGAATGACAGGATGGTGTCGTCTCTGGATATATAACTACGGACTTTTGGTAAAGCCTCTATACGAGTTATTAAAATCTGACTCAAAGAATATTATATGGAATAGGGAGGCAGACAAAGCCTTCCATCAATTAAAAAAGAGGTTAATGGAAGCACCTGCCCTGGGATTACCTGACACTACTAAACCTTTCTGGTTGTTTTCCTATGAAAAGCAAGGAATGGCCTTAGGAGTCCTAGCCCAGAATTTGGGACCCTATCGAAGGGCAGTGGCATACTTCTCCAAACAGCTTGACGAAGTAAGTAAAGGGTGGCCTAGCTGTCTCCGAGCGGTGGCAGCAGTGGTAATAAACATCCAAGAGGCCCGTAAGTTCACCCTAGGCCAGAAAATCACAGTTACGGTATCACATACAGTCTCAGCAGTACTGGAAGTAAAAGGGGGGCATTGGCTTTCACCTCAGAGGTTTCTTAAGTACCAGGCTATCCTGATAGAGCAAGATGATGTAGAAATAACAGTAACTAATATTGTCAACCCAGCCTCTTTCCTCAGCGGAACCGAAGGAGAATCAGTGACCCACGACTGCTTGGAAACAATCGAGGCTGTGTACTCCAGCCGACCAGACCTGAAAGAAGAACCATTAGAGGATGCAGAGGATTCCTGGTTCACCGACGGGAGCAGCTTCATTCAACAGGGGATACGCAAAGCTGGCTATGCGGTAACCACCACAGAGAAGGTAATAGAATCCAAGGCCCTGGCCCCCAATACATCAGCCCAAAAGGCTGAGATTATAGCACTAACCCGAGCCCTGGAATTGGCCAAAGGAAAATGGATAAATATCTGGACAGACTCTAAATATGCTTTTGGGGTAGTGCATGCTCACGGGGCGGTCTGGAGAGAAAGAGGACTCTTATCTACACAAGGGAAGCACATCAAACATGCTGAAGAAATTCTCAAACTCTTAGATGCAGTATTACTGCCTACCAAAGTGGCTATCATGCACTGCAAAGCCCACCGAAAAGGGAACACCGCTGTGGAACTGGGTAACGCACTGGCGGACCGAGAAGCCAAAAGGGCAGAGGAAATGGGTAATGCAGAAATACAATCCTTGGTCCCAGATGGTAAGATACAAATTGATGACGAACCTAAATATTCTAGGGATGATCACAAATTGATCAAAGACTTAAATGGGAAAATTGAAGGGAAATGGGCCAAAACCCCACAGGGAAAAATAATAGTGCCTTTTTCGTTATTATGGGCAATGGTCACGGCAGAACATAGAAAATCCCATTGGGGAACAGAGGCGCTTTACAGATACCTGAGTAGGCTAATATGTGCTCGAAATCTATACGCCGCTGTCAAACAAGTCACTCAGCAGTGTGAGGTATGTTTACAGAACAACCCTAAGACAGGCCCCAGAGTCCAATTTGGCCAGATAGGGAAGGGAAACTATCCGGGACAACAATGGCAAATTGATTTTTCAGAACTTCCAAGAAAAGGGGGGTTTCGATACCTATTGGTGTTAACTGATACCTTTTCAGGATGGCCAGAGGCATTTCCCTGTCGAACCAACAAAACAAGAGAAGTGGTCAAAGCATTATTGCATGAAATTATACCAAGGTTCGGGGTTCCCGCAGTAATTTCCTCGGACCGAGGATCTCATTTCACTGCAAGGGTTGTTTCGAAAGTAAGCAGATTATTGGGTATAGACTGGCAACTTCACACCCCATACAACCCACGATCGAGTGGTCAAGTAGAAAAGATGAATCGCTTGATCAAAACGCAAATTGTGAAACTAGGCCAGGAAGCTAACTTGGCCTGGCCTCAATCACTGCCATTAGCCCTTCTCAGGATAAGAACAAAACCCAGAACCAAAGAAGGTTTGAGCCCCTTTGAAATACTGTATGGGAGACCATATAGTGTACAAGACGGGACATCCACAGAGCTGGGGAATGAAATACTAACAGATTACCTGATAAATTTACAAAAACAGCTCTGAGAGGTAGAAAAACTGGTTCTGGGAACAAGAGCTCGTGGACTGGATGGACCAGTACACGAGATCGAACCTGGGGACTATGTATATGTTAAGTCTTTTACAGATTCACCACTGAAGCCAAAGTGGGAAGGTCCCTTCCAGGTACTGCTGACCACTCACACGGCCATAAAGATCAAGGAACAAGCCGCTTGGATCCATTGGACTCGCGTCAAGAGGGCTCCAGAACCCCAATGGACATCAACGCAGACTGGACCCCTGAAGCTTCGCCTCCAACGAAAAGATGGACATTAGTAACATTGATAATCGTCAACATGCCGGGACTTTGTATTTCAGGGGGAGGGACATGGGATGTGAATACATATACACCAAGTCTGGAAACATTGGTAAATGCTACTAATCTGTCAGATTGTTGGGTATGTACTACCCTACCTAAAGGAGAAATGAAATTGCCTCTATATGGGGTGGCAGCAAGCAATTGGAACAATGCCAACGGAACCTGGCCTAAATTTTGGGCAAAAGGGGGGGATGAGTCGAATGGGTATTGTGAGTACGATGATAATATCTACCCCTTAGGACCCAGATTTGATCTACAACTGTTGAAAGAAGAGTTTGTGGTATTAATTAGCAATAACAATTGTGCATGGGAACACGGGGAATATAGACACAGCGGGCCGGTGAATAAGACAACAACTTGGGGATGGAGCAAGTACTGGATTAATAAAACAACTGTTGATGTGGGAAGTTGGGATCTAACAGGGACAAGGGTAACATATATTGACTTTTGCGACAAAACACAACTAGTTGCATATAAAAGTAGTGGTATTTCCGAAGGAGAAGGATATTCCTGGGAGTATGGATGGTACCAGGCGGGGAAATTTTTAGGTGCTAATTTGACGGCAACTATTGGACCCTGTAAGTTACCTAAAGGGTATTGGTGGTTGTGTGGAGATGGATATAGTAGAAAACAGCTGCCCGGAGGATGGAAGGGAACTTGCACGATAGGCTATCTAACTAGCCAGGATACGGTGTTTAATCAGTCTGAAATCCCCTCAGGAATGCTGAGAACACCTTGGAGGAGAATTCGGGGCGTGGAAAACCCTCTAGTGACGAGGGGAACAAGGTTCCACAGCTTTGTAAGATGGTTTATACCGTTCCTGGGCGTCAGTGAATTGGAAAAGGCAATTGTGAACATATCGGCCACTATAGAAGTGCTTGAGAAATCTACAATCGATGCTATACAAGCACTTCAACAAGAAATCCAGTCATTAGCAAATGTGGTGGGACAAAACAGAATGGCATTAGACTTATTAACCTGGAAAGAAGGAGGCTTATGTGCAGTGATTAATCAAAGCTGTTGTTCATCTGTAAACCAGAATGGGAGAGTAGAAAAAGACTTACAAAATCTCATAGCTAAAACTCAGATTTTGCATTTGACTGCGCAAGATGACACCACATTCGGGTTTTCTGATCGCTGCGAAAAGTTAACCTCGTGGTTACCTAACTTGGATTGGCTTAAGCGACTGTTTTTCCTTCTAATAGCAATACTTATGTTAGGAACTTTAGTGTGTGCATTAATTAGATGTCTTATGTGTTGTACCAGGGGGGTGAAAGACGAATACATTCAATGGAAGAAGCATCAGCTCCGTGAACGAGTGGAATCTGGGAAGTATTTTAGAAATCAGATGGGGAGAGAGAATGTGTTATAGGTGATTGTAAAAGATTTTACAAAGTTGAAAGAAAAGGGGGGACTTGATTCAGAAAACGAACGGTTACAGGTTGTTAGTGCGGATGTAATACAGCCTGGGAAAGAACAAAAGCTCGGAGCCCCAGCATTCCAAGATAAAGAAATGGCCTTGTGTATAAGATAGCGGGAGCAGCTGCATGCTAAGGAGGTGCTGAGGAGGAACCTAACTGTCTGGGAAAGGTGTCCATCTGGTCAGGACAGGGGAGGAGATTTTTGATAATGAGTTCTTAGAAATAATTAGAATAGTAACGCCTTTAATTATAATAACCTGCCCACCTTAATGAATATGTATGCTTTTCACCATAAATGGACGCTTGCTTCACAAACCGGTGTGCAAGTTTGGCGGAGAAATCCCCCTTGCACCCAGCGCTGCAATAAACATACCTGCTTTATAACTCTCTGCGAGTTGTAAGGTTTGTTTCTGCGCGTCAGTTTGGCACCCCAGATGGGACCCCCTTTGTCCGGCTGCGGGACCTGCTGAGGACGGGACTCCTCTGGGCGCCCCCGAGATTTCTCGGAAGGACTCCCCAACTCATCCAGATCACCGCGGGGACAGACAAGGACCATCTCCTGCGGACCAGGTATGTTCAGGGTTTCTCAGTGGGGGACCTGTAAGTCGTGAGGAGACGTCCTACGCGTGGTAAAGAGTGGGTGTACTCGCCCCGGGGTATGCTCAAGCTTGGGCTAATGGTGTGGGATCCCTGGGTTTTGGGTTTTGTGTTAGTGTGTGGAATTGTAATATTGTTGATTATTTGTTGTATTTGTCATAAGGTACCCCTACCGTGTTATTGTCTGTAATTGTTGTATGAGTGAACTGAGTGATTGAGACGTGGCACTGCTGCGGAGCGAGTGCAGAGTTCTCATCCACGGTTCCGTGTTCTCCGCGAGGAGAGCGGCCGGAGACGAACGAAGCGTATGACAGACTGTACAGAAGCATCGTGTGAATCTAATATTGAGACTATTAAGTGGCAGTGTCTTGGACATTCGGATAACGTTTGTGATCCTATTTTTGTCTTAAAGTGCTTTGCTTGTAATACGGAGGTTTGGGTAGGTCGGGAGGACGATTTTTGGTGTCCACAGTGTGGTAGCTGGACTGAGCGGGAAAAGATCGAGCGGGCGGGAGAGTTGAAACAAGTAATCTGTGGAGACATAGCCTACTCCTGGAGATAAAGGTAGCGGCAGCGGCAGCGGCGGGGGTAACACCTAAGTGACACACGGAGATCAGGATCGCCTCTGAACTAAGGGGGTAAGGAGGACATAAAATGGGCAATAATCAAGGGGGCGAGATACTGAAAAAGAGTCCCCTAGGGTGTATTTTAGCACACTGGAAGGAGATCGGGGGCTCACCAGGTGGCAGCGTGGACAAGAAAACCTTAATTAAATATTGTAATCAATGGTGGCCCCTTTACAAAGTAGATGATCAGGAGAAATGGCCCTTAACGGGACTCTTAATTACAATACTATACTACAATTAATGCTGTTCCTTAGAAGGGAAGGAAAGTGGGATGAAGTCATATATGCGGATATGTTTTTCACCCTTTGGAACCATCCAGAGTACCAACGGGACTGCGGGCTATTACCTCCACAAGACCCGATGGTACTAGCCTTAGAGAAAGAAAGAAGAGGAGAAATGAAAGGTGATGTAAAAAGATGTTGTTCAGCCTGTAGCATAGGGCAGAGATGCACAAAGCCTGAAAAGATTCAGGATCTTAAAGAAGACGATTTTCTTGACACTTACTTACCACCGGTTAGAGCAATAGAAGACCGTTGGGAGGGGGTAAGGGTTCCTCAAGAAGATGGGGAAACGGAAGCTGATTCCAAAACTGAATCAAAAACCCCACCTGACAGCCCTGTATCGTCCCGTACTCGGAAAAGGACAGAGCAAGCAGTGATTCAAGCACCCTTAAGGGAAGCTGTGGGTCCGGACGGACTACCTGTAATGATAAAAGTCCCTTTTTCCTCATTTGATTTAGAAACCTGGAAAAGCGTGGCAAAGAACTATCGGAATGATCCCGTAGGGGTTACTAGACATTTTCAGTTTCTGGTAAAGCAGCATAACCCTGACTGGAGTGATATCCAGTTATTATTAGATCACCTAACAGAAACTGAGAAACAACTGGTTTTAAAAACTGCTCACAATATAGCCACGGAACAACTGAAAGATTCAGGAAGGGCCATTAAAGAACACTTCCCCTTGCAGAACCCTCACTGGAACCCAAACAGGAGCATTCACTCAGAGGCGCTAGAAACTTACAGAGATTGGATTATAACAGGGATGGAGAGGGCTATCCCGAAAGCCATTAACTGGTCAATGCTGTATGCTGTAAGACAAGGGCCGAAGGAGAGTCCCTCGGAGTTTCTGGATAAATTACGAGATGCAATGAGACGCTACACCCCCTTGGACCCTGGATCAGAGATAGGAATCCAGCAGTTAGTGTCTCTCTTTTTAGGGCAGTCTGCCAACGATATCCGGAGGAAGCTGCAAAAACTGAGAACAACCGACAGCAGGAATCTAGAGACTCTGTTAGATGAGGCACGGAGAGTGTTTAACAACCGGGAGGAGGAGGATAAGAAAAGGGACAGATGGGCACTGGTGGTAGCAATACATGGGAGGGGGGAAACGAAAGCAGGGAATTTTAGGAAACCATTAGAAAGAGATCAATGTGCATGGTGTAAGCAGAGAGGGCACTGGAAGAATGAGTGCCCAAAAAGACGAAAAGAAAAAATTCAGGCCCATTATAAAGAAGATTGACGGGGACCGGGGGAATCTACCCTAGCGGATCCACTGGTTACCCTAAGGCTAGGGAAAAAGCAACAAGAAATGGAATTTTTGGTGGATACAGGAGCAACGTATTCGGTTTTAAATCAAGCTCTGACCCCTATTGATACTGATTTTATAACAGTAACAGGAGCCACTGGCCAGAGTGAAAAGGCATATTTTCTCAAACCTCTTAAGTTCAAATTGGGAAAACAATTGGGGATACACAAATTTTTATATCTGCCAAATTCGCCGAGACCCCTGTTAGGGTGAGATTTATTAGAGCAATTGGGAGCAGAAATTAAATTCAAAAAAGGGAAAAATGGAACTCCGGATAAGAGAAGATCAACTAATTGAAATACTAAGTTTGGCCCTAATAGGAACTCCCATTTCTACAGGAGTGCCTGAGGAGATTAAAGCCCAACTTTATCTGGGGGTATGGGCCTCGGGAGTGCCGGGGAGAGCAAAAAATGCTTCCCCAATAGTGATAAAGCCTCAACAAGGAGCACGACCGGTGAGAGTTAAACAGTATCCCCTTAGAATAGAGGACAGGGAGGGGATCCGACCAACTATAGATCGGTTTATTGAGTATGGGCCGCTGAAAGAATGTGAATCAGAGTATAACACTCCAATATTACCTGTTAAGAAGCCGGATGGTAGCTATCGCATAGTGCAGGACCTCAGAGCTATCAACAGAATTGTTGAGGCTTTACATCCGGTAGTAGCAAATCCATACACTCTTCTAACTAAACTGGTACCTGAATTGGCATGGTTTACCGTTCTGGACCTAAAGGATGCCTTTTTCTGCGTGCCTTTGAGCCCAGAGAGCCAGCTTTTATTTGCATTCGAATGGGAAAACCCAGAATCTGGGAGGAAAACACAGCTTACATGGACTGTGCTACCGCAGGGCTTCAAAAATAGCCCGACACTTTTTGGAAATCAGCTAGCTAAAGACTTGGAACAGTGGAAACACCCGCTTGGGTCAGGAGTGGTTTTGCAGTATGTGGACGATATATTACTCGCCACTGACACCAGAGAAACATGCATAAAATGGACTGTGAGCCTGTTAAATTTTCTTGGACTTAATGGCTATAAAGTTTCTTCACAGAAAGCACAGATAGCCCAGCAGCAAGTGACTTATCTGGGATATGAAATAACCGCAGGCCAACGGACACTAGGGAAGGAGAGGAAAGAGGCCATCTGCCAGACACCTCGACCACAGACGCCTAAGGAACTTCGAACCTTCCTAGGAATGACAGGATGGTGTCGTCTCTGGATATATAACTACGGACTTTTGGTAAAGCCTCTATACGAGTTATTAAAATCTGACTCAAAGAATATTATATGGAATAGGGAGGCAGACAAAGCCTTCCATCAATTAAAAAAGAGGTTAATGGAAGCACCTGCCCTGGGATTACCTGACACTACTAAACCTTTCTGGTTGTTTTCCTATGAAAAGCAAGGAATGGCCTTAGGAGTCCTAGCCCAGAATTTGGGACCCTATCGAAGGGCAGTGGCATACTTCTCCAAACAGCTTGACGAAGTAAGTAAAGGGTGGCCTAGCTGTCTCCGAGCGGTGGCAGCAGTGGTAATAAACATCCAAGAGGCCCGTAAGTTCACCCTAGGCCAGAAAATCACAGTTACGGTATCACATACAGTCTCAGCAGTACTGGAAGTAAAAGGGGGGCATTGGCTTTCACCTCAGAGGTTTCTTAAGTACCAGGCTATCCTGATAGAGCAAGATGATGTAGAAATAACAGTAACTAATATTGTCAACCCAGCCTCTTTCCTCAGCGGAACCGAAGGAGAATCAGTGACCCACGACTGCTTGGAAACAATCGAGGCTGTGTACTCCAGCCGACCAGACCTGAAAGAAGAACCATTAGAGGATGCAGAGGATTCCTGGTTCACCGACGGGAGCAGCTTCATTCAACAGGGGATACGCAAAGCTGGCTATGCGGTAACCACCACAGAGAAGGTAATAGAATCCAAGGCCCTGGCCCCCAATACATCAGCCCAAAAGGCTGAGATTATAGCACTAACCCGAGCCCTGGAATTGGCCAAAGGAAAATGGATAAATATCTGGACAGACTCTAAATATGCTTTTGGGGTAGTGCATGCTCACGGGGCGGTCTGGAGAGAAAGAGGACTCTTATCTACACAAGGGAAGCACATCAAACATGCTGAAGAAATTCTCAAACTCTTAGATGCAGTATTACTGCCTACCAAAGTGGCTATCATGCACTGCAAAGCCCACCGAAAAGGGAACACCGCTGTGGAACTGGGTAACGCACTGGCGGACCGAGAAGCCAAAAGGGCAGCGGAAATGGGTAATGCAGAAATACAATCCTTGGTCCCAGATGGTAAGATACAAATTGATGACGAACCTAAATATTCTAGGGATGATCACAAATTGATCAAAGACTTAAATGGGAAAATTGAAGGGAAATGGGCCAAAACCCCACAGGGAAAAATAATAGTGCCTTTTTCGTTATTATGGGCAATGGTCACGGCAGAACATAGAAAATCCCATTGGGGAACAGAGGCGCTTTACAGATACCTGAGTAGGCTAATATGTGCTCGAAATCTATACGCCGCTGTCAAACAAGTCACTCAGCAGTGTGAGGTATGTTTACAGAACAACCCTAAGACAGGCCCCAGAGTCCAATTTGGCCAGATAGGGAAGGGAAACTATCCGGGACAACAATGGCAAATTGATTTTTCAGAACTTCCAAGAAAAGGGGGGTTTCGATACCTATTGGTGTTAACTGATACCTTTTCAGGATGGCCAGAGGCATTTCCCTGTCGAACCAACAAAACAAGAGAAGTGGTCAAAGCATTATTGCATGAAATTATACCAAGGTTCGGGGTTCCCGCAGTAATTTCCTCGGACCGAGGATCTCATTTCACTGCAAGGGTTGTTTCGAAAGTAAGCAGATTATTGGGTATAGACTGGCAACTTCACACCCCATACAACCCACGATCGAGTGGTCAAGTAGAAAAGATGAATCGCTTGATCAAAACGCAAATTGTGAAACTAGGCCAGGAAGCTAACTTGGCCTGGCCTCAATCACTGCCATTAGCCCTTCTCAGGATAAGAACAAAACCCAGAACCAAAGAAGGTTTGAGCCCCTTTGAAATACTGTATGGGAGACCATATAGTGTACAAGACGGGACATCCACAGAGCTGGGGAATGAAATACTAACAGATTACCTGATAAATTTACAAAAACAGCTCTGAGAGGTAGAAAAACTGGTTCTGGGAACAAGAGCTCGTGGACTGGATGGACCAGTACACGAGATCGAACCTGGGGACTATGTATATGTTAAGTCTTTTACAGATTCACCACTGAAGCCAAAGTGGGAAGGTCCCTTCCAGGTACTGCTGACCACTCACACGGCCATAAAGATCAAGGAACAAGCCGCTTGGATCCATTGGACTCGCGTCAAGAGGGCTCCAGAACCCCAATGGACATCAACGCAGACTGGACCCCTGAAGCTTCGCCTCCAACGAAAAGATGGACATTAGTAACATTGATAATCGTCAACATGCCGGGACTTTGTATTTCAGGGGGAGGGACATGGGATGTGAATACATATACACCAAGTCTGGAAACATTGGTAAATGCTACTAATCTGTCAGATTGTTGGGTATGTACTACCCTACCTAAAGGAGAAATGAAATTGCCTCTATATGGGGTGGCAGCAAGCAATTGGAACAATGCCAACGGAACCTGGCCTAAATTTTGGGCAAAAGGGGGGGATGAGTCGAATGGGTATTGTGAGTACGATGATAATATCTACCCCTTAGGACCCAGATTTGATCTACAACTGTTGAAAGAAGAGTTTGTGGTATTAATTAGCAATAACAATTGTGCATGGGAACACGGGGAATATAGACACAGCGGGCCGGTGAATAAGACAACAACTTGGGGATGGAGCAAGTACTGGATTAATAAAACAACTGTTGATGTGGGAAGTTGGGATCTAACAGGGACAAGGGTAACATATATTGACTTTTGCGACAAAACACAACTAGTTGCATATAAAAGTAGTGGTATTTCCGAAGGAGAAGGATATTCCTGGGAGTATGGATGGTACCAGGCGGGGAAATTTTTAGGTGCTAATTTGACGGCAACTATTGGACCCTGTAAGTTACCTAAAGGGTATTGGTGGTTGTGTGGAGATGGATATAGTAGAAAACAGCTGCCCGGAGGATGGAAGGGAACTTGCACGATAGGCTATCTAACTAGCCAGGATACGGTGTTTAATCAGTCTGAAATCCCCTCAGGAATGCTGAGAACACCTTGGAGGAGAATTCGGGGCGTGGAAAACCCTCTAGTGACGAGGGGAACAAGGTTCCACAGCTTTGTAAGATGGTTTATACCGTTCCTGGGCGTCAGTGAATTGGAAAAGGCAATTGTGAACATATCGGCCACTATAGAAGTGCTTGAGAAATCTACAATCGATGCTATACAAGCACTTCAACAAGAAATCCAGTCATTAGCAAATGTGGTGGGACAAAACAGAATGGCATTAGACTTATTAACCTGGAAAGAAGGAGGCTTATGTGCAGTGATTAATCAAAGCTGTTGTTCATCTGTAAACCAGAATGGGAGAGTAGAAAAAGACTTACAAAATCTCATAGCTAAAACTCAGATTTTGCATTTGACTGCGCAAGATGACACCACATTCGGGTTTTCTGATCGCTGCGAAAAGTTAACCTCGTGGTTACCTAACTTGGATTGGCTTAAGCGACTGTTTTTCCTTCTAATAGCAATACTTATGTTAGGAACTTTAGTGTGTGCATTAATTAGATGTCTTATGTGTTGTACCAGGGGGGTGAAAGACGAATACATTCAATGGAAGAAGCATCAGCTCCGTGAACGAGTGGAATCTGGGAAGTATTTTAGAAATCAGATGGGGAGAGAGAATGTGTTATAGGTGATTGTAAAAGATTTTACAAAGTTGAAAGAAAAGGGGGGACTTGATTCAGAAAACGAACGGTTACAGGTTGTTAGTGCGGATGTAATACAGCCTGGGAAAGAACAAAAGCTCGGAGCCCCAGCATTCCAAGATAAAGAAATGGCCTTGTGTATAAGATAGCGGGAGCAGCTGCATGCTAAGGAGGTGCTGAGGAGGAACCTAACTGTCTGGGAAAGGTGTCCATCTGGTCAGGACAGGGGAGGAGATTTTTGATAATGAGTTCTTAGAAATAATTAGAATAGTAACGCCTTTAATTATAATAACCTGCCCACCTTAATGAATATGTATGCTTTTCACCATAAATGGACGCTTGCTTCACAAACCGGTGTGCAAGTTTGGCGGAGAAATCCCCCTTGCACCCAGCGCTGCAATAAACATACCTGCTTTATAACTCTCTGCGAGTTGTAAGGTTTGTTTCTGCGCGTCAGTTTGGCACCCCAGATGGGACCCCCTTTGTCCGGCTGCGGGACCTGCTGAGGACGGGACTCCTCTGGGCGCCCCCGAGATTTCTCGGAAGGACTCCCCAACTCATCCAGATCACCGCGGGGACAGACAAGGACCATCTCCTGCGGACCAGGTATGTTCAGGGTTTCTCAGTGGGGGACCTGTAAGTCGTGAGGAGACGTCCTACGCGTGGTAAAGAGTGGGTGTACTCGCCCCGGGGTATGCTCAAGCTTGGGCTAATGGTGTGGGATCCCTGGGTTTTGGGTTTTGTGTTAGTGTGTGGAATTGTAATATTGTTGATTATTTGTTGTATTTGTCATAAGGTACCCCTACCGTGTTATTGTCTGTAATTGTTGTATGAGTGAACTGAGTGATTGAGACGTGGCACTGCTGCGGAGCGAGTGCAGAGTTCTCATCCACGGTTCCGTGTTCTCCGCGAGGAGAGCGGCCGGAGACGAACGAAGCGTATGACAGACTGTACAGAAGCATCGTGTGAATCTAATATTGAGACTATTAAGTGGCAGTGTCTTGGACATTCGGATAACGTTTGTGATCCTATTTTTGTCTTAAAGTGCTTTGCTTGTAATACGGAGGTTTGGGTAGGTCGGGAGGACGATTTTTGGTGTCCACAGTGTGGTAGCTGGACTGAGCGGGAAAAGATCGAGCGGGCGGGAGAGTTGAAACAAGTAATCTGTGGAGACATAGCCTACTCCTGGAGATAAAGGTAGCGGCAGCGGCAGCGGCGGGGGTAACACCTAAGTGACACACGGAGATCAGGATCGCCTCTGAACTAAGGGGGTAAGGAGGACATAAAATGGGCAATAATCAAGGGGGCGAGATACTGAAAAAGAGTCCCCTAGGGTGTATTTTAGCACACTGGAAGGAGATCGGGGGCTCACCAGGTGGCAGCGTGGACAAGAAAACCTTAATTAAATATTGTAATCAATGGTGGCCCCTTTACAAAGTAGATGATCAGGAGAAATGGCCCTTAACGGGACTCTTAATTACAATACTATACTACAATTAATGCTGTTCCTTAGAAGGGAAGGAAAGTGGGATGAAGTCATATATGCGGATATGTTTTTCACCCTTTGGAACCATCCAGAGTACCAACGGGACTGCGGGCTATTACCTCCACAAGACCCGATGGTACTAGCCTTAGAGAAAGAAAGAAGAGGAGAAATGAAAGGTGATGTAAAAAGATGTTGTTCAGCCTGTAGCATAGGGCAGAGATGCACAAAGCCTGAAAAGATTCAGGATCTTAAAGAAGACGATTTTCTTGACACTTACTTACCACCGGTTAGAGCAATAGAAGACCGTTGGGAGGGGGTAAGGGTTCCTCAAGAAGATGGGGAAACGGAAGCTGATTCCAAAACTGAATCAAAAACCCCACCTGACAGCCCTGTATCGTCCCGTACTCGGAAAAGGACAGAGCAAGCAGTGATTCAAGCACCCTTAAGGGAAGCTGTGGGTCCGGACGGACTACCTGTAATGATAAAAGTCCCTTTTTCCTCATTTGATTTAGAAACCTGGAAAAGCGTGGCAAAGAACTATCGGAATGATCCCGTAGGGGTTACTAGACATTTTCAGTTTCTGGTAAAGCAGCATAACCCTGACTGGAGTGATATCCAGTTATTATTAGATCACCTAACAGAAACTGAGAAACAACTGGTTTTAAAAACTGCTCACAATATAGCCACGGAACAACTGAAAGATTCAGGAAGGGCCATTAAAGAACACTTCCCCTTGCAGAACCCTCACTGGAACCCAAACAGGAGCATTCACTCAGAGGCGCTAGAAACTTACAGAGATTGGATTATAACAGGGATGGAGAGGGCTATCCCGAAAGCCATTAACTGGTCAATGCTGTATGCTGTAAGACAAGGGCCGAAGGAGAGTCCCTCGGAGTTTCTGGATAAATTACGAGATGCAATGAGACGCTACACCCCCTTGGACCCTGGATCAGAGATAGGAATCCAGCAGTTAGTGTCTCTCTTTTTAGGGCAGTCTGCCAACGATATCCGGAGGAAGCTGCAAAAACTGAGAACAACCGACAGCAGGAATCTAGAGACTCTGTTAGATGAGGCACGGAGAGTGTTTAACAACCGGGAGGAGGAGGATAAGAAAAGGGACAGATGGGCACTGGTGGTAGCAATACATGGGAGGGGGGAAACGAAAGCAGGGAATTTTAGGAAACCATTAGAAAGAGATCAATGTGCATGGTGTAAGCAGAGAGGGCACTGGAAGAATGAGTGCCCAAAAAGACGAAAAGAAAAAATTCAGGCCCATTATAAAGAAGATTGACGGGGACCGGGGGAATCTACCCTAGCGGATCCACTGGTTACCCTAAGGCTAGGGAAAAAGCAACAAGAAATGGAATTTTTGGTGGATACAGGAGCAACGTATTCGGTTTTAAATCAAGCTCTGACCCCTATTGATACTGATTTTATAACAGTAACAGGAGCCACTGGCCAGAGTGAAAAGGCATATTTTCTCAAACCTCTTAAGTTCAAATTGGGAAAACAATTGGGGATACACAAATTTTTATATCTGCCAAATTCGCCGAGACCCCTGTTAGGGTGAGATTTATTAGAGCAATTGGGAGCAGAAATTAAATTCAAAAAAGGGAAAAATGGAACTCCGGATAAGAGAAGATCAACTAATTGAAATACTAAGTTTGGCCCTAATAGGAACTCCCATTTCTACAGGAGTGCCTGAGGAGATTAAAGCCCAACTTTATCTGGGGGTATGGGCCTCGGGAGTGCCGGGGAGAGCAAAAAATGCTTCCCCAATAGTGATAAAGCCTCAACAAGGAGCACGACCGGTGAGAGTTAAACAGTATCCCCTTAGAATAGAGGACAGGGAGGGGATCCGACCAACTATAGATCGGTTTATTGAGTATGGGCCGCTGAAAGAATGTGAATCAGAGTATAACACTCCAATATTACCTGTTAAGAAGCCGGATGGTAGCTATCGCATAGTGCAGGACCTCAGAGCTATCAACAGAATTGTTGAGGCTTTACATCCGGTAGTAGCAAATCCATACACTCTTCTAACTAAACTGGTACCTGAATTGGCATGGTTTACCGTTCTGGACCTAAAGGATGCCTTTTTCTGCGTGCCTTTGAGCCCAGAGAGCCAGCTTTTATTTGCATTCGAATGGGAAAACCCAGAATCTGGGAGGAAAACACAGCTTACATGGACTGTGCTACCGCAGGGCTTCAAAAATAGCCCGACACTTTTTGGAAATCAGCTAGCTAAAGACTTGGAACAGTGGAAACACCCGCTTGGGTCAGGAGTGGTTTTGCAGTATGTGGACGATATATTACTCGCCACTGACACCAGAGAAACATGCATAAAATGGACTGTGAGCCTGTTAAATTTTCTTGGACTTAATGGCTATAAAGTTTCTTCACAGAAAGCACAGATAGCCCAGCAGCAAGTGACTTATCTGGGATATGAAATAACCGCAGGCCAACGGACACTAGGGAAGGAGAGGAAAGAGGCCATCTGCCAGACACCTCGACCACAGACGCCTAAGGAACTTCGAACCTTCCTAGGAATGACAGGATGGTGTCGTCTCTGGATATATAACTACGGACTTTTGGTAAAGCCTCTATACGAGTTATTAAAATCTGACTCAAAGAATATTATATGGAATAGGGAGGCAGACAAAGCCTTCCATCAATTAAAAAAGAGGTTAATGGAAGCACCTGCCCTGGGATTACCTGACACTACTAAACCTTTCTGGTTGTTTTCCTATGAAAAGCAAGGAATGGCCTTAGGAGTCCTAGCCCAGAATTTGGGACCCTATCGAAGGGCAGTGGCATACTTCTCCAAACAGCTTGACGAAGTAAGTAAAGGGTGGCCTAGCTGTCTCCGAGCGGTGGCAGCAGTGGTAATAAACATCCAAGAGGCCCGTAAGTTCACCCTAGGCCAGAAAATCACAGTTACGGTATCACATACAGTCTCAGCAGTACTGGAAGTAAAAGGGGGGCATTGGCTTTCACCTCAGAGGTTTCTTAAGTACCAGGCTATCCTGATAGAGCAAGATGATGTAGAAATAACAGTAACTAATATTGTCAACCCAGCCTCTTTCCTCAGCGGAACCGAAGGAGAATCAGTGACCCACGACTGCTTGGAAACAATCGAGGCTGTGTACTCCAGCCGACCAGACCTGAAAGAAGAACCATTAGAGGATGCAGAGGATTCCTGGTTCACCGACGGGAGCAGCTTCATTCAACAGGGGATACGCAAAGCTGGCTATGCGGTAACCACCACAGAGAAGGTAATAGAATCCAAGGCCCTGGCCCCCAATACATCAGCCCAAAAGGCTGAGATTATAGCACTAACCCGAGCCCTGGAATTGGCCAAAGGAAAATGGATAAATATCTGGACAGACTCTAAATATGCTTTTGGGGTAGTGCATGCTCACGGGGCGGTCTGGAGAGAAAGAGGACTCTTATCTACACAAGGGAAGCACATCAAACATGCTGAAGAAATTCTCAAACTCTTAGATGCAGTATTACTGCCTACCAAAGTGGCTATCATGCACTGCAAAGCCCACCGAAAAGGGAACACCGCTGTGGAACTGGGTAACGCACTGGCGGACCGAGAAGCCAAAAGGGCAGCGGAAATGGGTAATGCAGAAATACAATCCTTGGTCCCAGATGGTAAGATACAAATTGATGACGAACCTAAATATTCTAGGGATGATCACAAATTGATCAAAGACTTAAATGGGAAAATTGAAGGGAAATGGGCCAAAACCCCACAGGGAAAAATAATAGTGCCTTTTTCGTTATTATGGGCAATGGTCACGGCAGAACATAGAAAATCCCATTGGGGAACAGAGGCGCTTTACAGATACCTGAGTAGGCTAATATGTGCTCGAAATCTATACGCCGCTGTCAAACAAGTCACTCAGCAGTGTGAGGTATGTTTACAGAACAACCCTAAGACAGGCCCCAGAGTCCAATTTGGCCAGATAGGGAAGGGAAACTATCCGGGACAACAATGGCAAATTGATTTTTCAGAACTTCCAAGAAAAGGGGGGTTTCGATACCTATTGGTGTTAACTGATACCTTTTCAGGATGGCCAGAGGCATTTCCCTGTCGAACCAACAAAACAAGAGAAGTGGTCAAAGCATTATTGCATGAAATTATACCAAGGTTCGGGGTTCCCGCAGTAATTTCCTCGGACCGAGGATCTCATTTCACTGCAAGGGTTGTTTCGAAAGTAAGCAGATTATTGGGTATAGACTGGCAACTTCACACCCCATACAACCCACGATCGAGTGGTCAAGTAGAAAAGATGAATCGCTTGATCAAAACGCAAATTGTGAAACTAGGCCAGGAAGCTAACTTGGCCTGGCCTCAATCACTGCCATTAGCCCTTCTCAGGATAAGAACAAAACCCAGAACCAAAGAAGGTTTGAGCCCCTTTGAAATACTGTATGGGAGACCATATAGTGTACAAGACGGGACATCCACAGAGCTGGGGAATGAAATACTAACAGATTACCTGATAAATTTACAAAAACAGCTCTGAGAGGTAGAAAAACTGGTTCTGGGAACAAGAGCTCGTGGACTGGATGGACCAGTACACGAGATCGAACCTGGGGACTATGTATATGTTAAGTCTTTTACAGATTCACCACTGAAGCCAAAGTGGGAAGGTCCCTTCCAGGTACTGCTGACCACTCACACGGCCATAAAGATCAAGGAACAAGCCGCTTGGATCCATTGGACTCGCGTCAAGAGGGCTCCAGAACCCCAATGGACATCAACGCAGACTGGACCCCTGAAGCTTCGCCTCCAACGAAAAGATGGACATTAGTAACATTGATAATCGTCAACATGCCGGGACTTTGTATTTCAGGGGGAGGGACATGGGATGTGAATACATATACACCAAGTCTGGAAACATTGGTAAATGCTACTAATCTGTCAGATTGTTGGGTATGTACTACCCTACCTAAAGGAGAAATGAAATTGCCTCTATATGGGGTGGCAGCAAGCAATTGGAACAATGCCAACGGAACCTGGCCTAAATTTTGGGCAAAAGGGGGGGATGAGTCGAATGGGTATTGTGAGTACGATGATAATATCTACCCCTTAGGACCCAGATTTGATCTACAACTGTTGAAAGAAGAGTTTGTGGTATTAATTAGCAATAACAATTGTGCATGGGAACACGGGGAATATAGACACAGCGGGCCGGTGAATAAGACAACAACTTGGGGATGGAGCAAGTACTGGATTAATAAAACAACTGTTGATGTGGGAAGTTGGGATCTAACAGGGACAAGGGTAACATATATTGACTTTTGCGACAAAACACAACTAGTTGCATATAAAAGTAGTGGTATTTCCGAAGGAGAAGGATATTCCTGGGAGTATGGATGGTACCAGGCGGGGAAATTTTTAGGTGCTAATTTGACGGCAACTATTGGACCCTGTAAGTTACCTAAAGGGTATTGGTGGTTGTGTGGAGATGGATATAGTAGAAAACAGCTGCCCGGAGGATGGAAGGGAACTTGCACGATAGGCTATCTAACTAGCCAGGATACGGTGTTTAATCAGTCTGAAATCCCCTCAGGAATGCTGAGAACACCTTGGAGGAGAATTCGGGGCGTGGAAAACCCTCT